>NC_066873.1:7664288-7964288 GCF_022985175.1 Labeo rohita
GATGCTTACGCCATCTTTGTTGTTTACCTGGTTACCGGCATACCGGGGAGGAAATAGGTTTCCACAGCAATTGCGTATTTCCGGTGCAAAATACGGAAGTTGTGAGAAAGGTCTATAAACTCTAGAAAAAACTTAAACTGAGGAAGATAAGTCATTCTAGACGTTGGTCAAATGATGTGTGTTAAAAACAAACCTGCCATGAAAAATGTCTTGTATTCAAATATAGATTATAGAGCATGGGAATCTACGTCACTGCGCATTGCATTCTGGGTAGTCGCCGCCATGTTTTAGGACACGCTAAATAGCGTACAATGACAATAAACAAATCGCTAGAGGAAAAAACTACTGTATTTGCGTTAATGTTTTTAAGAGCTGCTTGCACTTGCTTAGAATAAATGTACCAATATTGGCATCCATTGTGTTCATTCGAGCACTCAGTCATGTGGCCAGAACACGACACATACACACTCACAGAAATCATAAGTAAGTGCCCTCCGAACTTGAAATATTCCGTCCTAATTACAGTTCGAAGGCAGCGTATATGTTTGTTATGATTCCTGTCTGGTCTGCCCGCCACCAGAGGTCACTTGTGCTTCCCACGAACAGTTCACATCACACTGACTGTTGCACTACGTTTCCCATCATCTGTAGCCAATCAGGCGCTCTATATAAGCCGCGGACTTCCCCCTGTGACTCACCGAGTATTGTGGTTTTACAATGTTGTTTCGCATGTCTTCCTATTTCCTGTGTTCCCGTGTTCCCAGTGTTTAGCTTTCTCACCTGGCCATCTCGTTTCGTCTGTCTCGCCGTCTGCCTTTTGGACTTCTCATTTGTTTCACGGATCACCCCTTTGCCTCACCCTTCTGATTACGTTCACCGCTGATCGACCCTCGCCTGCTTCACGGACTGTCCCTACGTCTTGCCTTCGCTATTGCTCCGACCCTGCCTGTTTTCACTATGTCTCTGTCTCATCTCAATAAAAGCTTGCATTTGGATCCGCTCGCCTCTCGTCTCCCTCTCCACATTACCGAATACTCGGTTGCACAAGGATCCAGCAGCTTTAAACCCGGACATTCAACAGGTATGGACACAAACCAAAATACTATTCAGACTCAAACAATGCCCACATTCACTTGAGCAACATGTTTGCGAGTTTCTGGTGATCGCAAACCATTCAAATCTTCCAGACTGTATTGTAATTAAGATTTTTTGCGATGGGGTTAATAAACCTTTAAAGGCGAGACTTAGACGCGAGGGTCCGCGTTCATCTCTGGCTTTTTTTTGGACTTTGCTTTATTGTGTGTGTGCTCGCTATTCACTGTGGGTGTCGCAGAGGAGGAACACGACATCGCGGTAATGGCGACTGCGGGACATTCAAGTGTTATGATCACTACTGCGGTGTTGAGTCGCGCTCATGAAATGGTGGTCACACCGGAGCGTGCTCACGTAATGGCGGCTACAACGGAACCTGTTCTCAAAACGGCGGCCGCACCGGAGCGCACTCATGTAATGGCAGTGACAGCGGAGCCCCTTCACAAAATGGCAGCGAAGACAACGCTCCGTTGTGTCACTGCTGCCACACCAGAGTCAAGTCAAGTTAAAGCTGCTCTTCTCGTGTCAAGTCAAGTTACAGCTGTATTTCCCGAGTCAAGTCAAGTTACAGCTGTTTCCCGAGTCAAGTCAAGTTACAGCCATGTTTCCCGAGTCCAGCTCATCCAACACCTGTAGCTAATCAGACACTCTATATAAGCCCCGGACTTCCTCCTGTGACTCACCGAGTATTGTGGTTTTGCATTATTGTTTCACGTGTCTTCCCTAGTTAGTTCCCGTGTTCCCAGTGTTTAGCTTTCTCGCCTGGCCATCTCGTTTTGTCTGTCTTGCCACCTGCCTTTTGGACTTCTCGCTCGTTTCACGGATCACCCCTTTTCCTCGCCCTTCGGATTACGTTCGCCGCTGATTGACCCTTGTCTGCTTCACGGACTATCCCCATGTCTTGCCTTCGCTTTACCTGTTTGCTATTGCTCCGACCCTGCCTGTTTTCACTATGTCTCTGTCTCATCTCAATAAAAGCTTGCATTTGGATCCGCTCGCCTCTCGTCTCCCTCTCCACCTTACAATGTTCCATTCAATGAGCATTAAAGTGTGCGACATGAAGACATGAATTTACATTACATTTATTTACAGAGGTATATTATGTCACGCCTCTCTAGTAAGTTTAGTCTGTGTGTAAAGACTATGCAGGTGGTGGCGTAGCGCAAATCCATGAATGAATAGTCCTAAGTGAAGTAAGCACTGATATATTTAATCATATATCATATCGCCCTAATTTCATTAAGGGATGAAGTGCAATAAGTTTTACTGAACTTAAATCGAACAAATACACGATTTCTTACAAAGAGCTGCTGAACAGTAAATCAGGTGAGTTGCTTTATGAACAATGACAGTGATTGCAACGAGTCATATCACAGATTAAACTACATTTCCAAATGTGTTATTCATAGTGTGAGCACTTACAAATTCATGTGGATCGGAAATTATGAATCTGTAATTAATAATAAATACAAACGACAAAGCCAGATTTTTAAGTTTATTTTCATTGAGCTGCTTTCGCCATTGTGTTGTTTCAAGCTGAAAAGCATAAAATTGCGCTTCATTTTAGATCCGTTTTCCACTCTGGTCATGTCAGTAGATATGGCAGTTTATGTCACAGCAAGCGTTCTCCATTCTAATGTGTTTTTAAACAGCCCCCCACCACCCCCTGCACATACTTTGCATGTCTCTCTTAGTTAACACACCTGATTCAAATAACCAGCTGGTTAGCAGGGAGCTACGTGCATGAATTGTGTTCCGATTGATATGATCCCTACACACTGTTCATTGCTCCCTACTCCCTGAGCAGGGGAAATGCGTTGAGGTTTTCTTTACTTTGAAACCAATCATGAATTGCGCTGCACTGCTGCCTGCAGTGTCTTGACACACAGACGAAAATTACTAGAGAATTGTGAAGAGTAACATCATCCATCATTCCAGCGCTGGAGAGAACTTAGAGCAGAGGTTGCTTTGTTTCTTCTCGATAGGTGGTCATGTTACATTGGGGCGAGACCCTTTTGGGGTAGTTGTGTCCTAATGGTTAGCAAGTCAGACTTGTAACCCAAAGGTTGCGACTGCGAGTTCGAGTCTTGATTGTGTGTGTGTGTGTGTGTGTGTGTGTGTGTGTGTTTGTTCACTACTGTGTGTGTGTGTGCACTTGGATGGGTAAAATGCAGAGCACAAAATCTGAGTATGGGGACACTATCCTTGGCCACATGTCCTTTCCCTTCCTTTTTCCTTTACTTTTACAGGCAAGCTCCAAAAGGCTTGTGCGCTATATTTTTGTAAAACCTTATTACAGTGGGGAAAATACTTTAATGTAACTGTTATTACATCAAATGGAAACTTGGGAAGACGAAAATACACTGACCAAAACTATAAACATGAGCTGAACTCAAAGATCTAAGACTTTTTCTATGTACACAAAGGCCTATTTCTCTCTAAATCTGTGTTAGTGAGCACTTCTCCTTTGCCGAGATAATCCATCCACCTCACAGGTGTGGCATATCAAGATGCTGATTAGACAGCATGAATATTGCACAGGTGTGCCTTAGGCTGGCCACAATAAAAGGCCACTCTAAAACATGCAGTTTTATCACACAACACAGTGACTGCAATTTGTCATCGTAACCGACTTGGGTGGGCAAATGCTCACATTCGATGGCGTCTGGCACTTTGGAGAGGTGTTCTCTTCACGGATGTCTTAGATCTTAAAAGTCTTAGATCTTTGAGTTCAGCTCATGAAAAATGGGGGCAAAAACAAGAGTGTTGCGTTTATAATTTTGTCAGTGTACATAAACACCCAGAATGACAGAGTGGTTGTTCAAAATGGATAAATATGTGATATATATTATAAATATTACTAGTGTTGATAGTTTTCATACAAAAATTCAGTTAAATGAGCCATTGTGCTTATCATAAGCAAGCTAAAAATCACATCTTTGAGGGACATAAAAAGTCTTGCATAATAGGAGAAGTCTCAGAATAACTTTTATGCTCCACAGAAGAAAGAAAATCATACAGGATTGGAATGACATGAAGATGATTACTCATTGATTACTTGGTTATGACATTCTAGATTCTGGTAAACTATCCCTTTAAGTAAAATACAAATACATCCCTTTAAGTAAAACAAAATACAATGCTATAATACAATGCATCAAAATATACTTAAGATATTACTTTTTATTATTTATTATATTACTGGGTTATAAATAAATCAGGGCATGTTCGTCTTTCATTTTTATTACTGTATAATACTTGGTAAAATTACAGCTCTGCTGACCATGTATTATTTAGAGCACAAGTCTAACGCAGCGGCGTACATATCAACTACATTGGTGTCACACGTCTGTGGAGACGACGTACTTTTCACACGGCTGTTTAGTTTAGGCGACGCACCTTCTCACACGTAAAATGTACACGACTGTCTATGGGGGGCAAATCGTGCCACTGATTACCAACCAAAGGAAACAGTTGCGTACTTTTTACGTGTGAGAAGGCGTACGTCGCAACACAAACGCGTGACACGAACACCGAAGAAAGGGGCACGTCGCAACACAGACGCGTGACACGAACGCCGGAGAAGGAGTACGTCGCAACACAGACTCCTGACACCAACGCCGGAGAAGGAGTACGTCGCAACACAGACGCCTGACACCAACGCCGGAGAAGGAGTATGTTGCTGCCACACTAAATTAATATCTTACTCATGTTTTTCCCCTAGGATTTTTTATATTTTTTTCAATCATTAACTTTTTTTCTTTTACTTTGCTGTGTTCTGATGACACTGGATATATCCTTGACACAAATCGTGTATACAAAATTTTATGTAATGTCATCTCTGTACTGTTTATAAATATAATAATAATAAAAAATAAAGAATTTATTCACTTTCTCTTGGAGATTAATGACTGTGTAAACTGTACACCACCAAGTCGCAATTTTATGCTATGTTCACGATTATTACCAACTTCAAATATAAGAACATAAAATTGATAATTATAATCTATAAACATAATATTCTGGGATAGGCCTATGTCATTCCGAGCTTTTATTTTTGATGCTTGTAAGATTTTATTTTTAATTCAGCTGACTATACAATGTGTCAATAGATTAGCTCACAATATCAGACTATATGCGATATTGTTTTCAGGAGATGAAGTCATTTTAACAGCCTATTACTTTCAATAAATCAACAATAACAAAATATAGGAAAATACTATTCTAATCACACATTTCAAAACAATGCAGGATCATTTTCAAATGTTTTAACTAGTGCTGTCAGTAATGATTATTTTGTTAATCATATGCTAAAGATTTTATTTATTTATGTATGTTTTGTAATTAAGATAAGTGAACAATAGCTTTTAGTACAAATTAAATAGGCTACATGTAATGATGAGGCAATAATAATTGGTTGAAATTAAATATCAAAAGTAAGTAGTCATATTGTTTTACTGATAAACACTATTAAAATACATTAAGACATGTATAAACAATAAAATTGCGTGTTATAGTCTAAGAAATGACGGCGCCAGCGGCCTGACGATTGTTGTTAAACTTTGCATTACGAGCAAACCATTGTTTTTCCATTACCATTTAATCTGTATGTTTGGCCACATGTTTATGATAGAAATACTACACCCAACAGTTTAAAGTTGTATTTTGAAACCCAAAAATTTATTTATAAATATATTGATGCGTTCATGTGTTGCTGGCGTATGTTTTTAAGTTGCTACAAATAATTCAACAGCACAAGTTTTGTCCACATTCCCAAATGCAAGTTATTGTGGAAAATAAATTACCAAGCATAGAATAAATTAAGGCAGTGGCTATATGCACTAAGTGTAAATAGCAATAGAGGCTATTTACACTGTTAAAATAGGATTTTTTTGCTATTTATACCACTTATTGCAATTATCTGCACCTCAGTATTTAAGTACATTCTAAAACAGTATTTACTGAGTGTACATTTTAATTCAAATTATTAAATAGATGCCATGGTTGACACCTTATTAGGACAATAAATCCCTGCAGTTAGGACCCTAACCCTACCCAGTTTTATTTTCAACTTTTTGATTATTTCCTTCATTTTATCAAAAATAAATGCTTTTCTGATGTGATCTGAAATTTAACAAGTGAGAAAAAAATGTTTGCCAAAGGCAAATTCGAACCTAAGTCGATCGCGTCAGAATGTGTACGACACGCAATTTACTCTCTGTGCCATTGAAGTTGATAAGTCACGTTGAGTGTATTTGTAATCATGACTAGCCCATTCACACGTTGGTGGGTTGAGTTAGTGCAAATAGACATTCACATAAAGACATACAAGGACCGTAAATGGCTCTGCCACAAACTCAACTCTGTTGAACAAAACAGTACCAGAGGGTTAAAGGGATACAGATGTTTATGTTGTCCCAAGCACATATTTCTTTTTCTTTCTTCTCTGGAAAATAAAAAATTAAAAGACTTATTGAAGACCACCTTTGTACTTAAATGCAACACATAAACTTTTGGAGTTTTAGGTTCTCACGGAGTGGGAAATATAAAATTATAAATATATAAAACGAAATATAAAATTACAGTATACTGGATACCAGCTATCTTTTCTTTTTAAAGAACTGTGTTGAGTCTTCACTCCAGGGATGAGGATTGAAGTGTGTTCTCCTTTTATTCACCGCTTTTATAATTTAAATTTTATTTCTCTCTGTTATGCCTCCTCAATTCCTCTAGACTTCTAAGGAGGAGGCAACACAGCCAATACACACAAAGACACGCACACTCATAATACATGGAATAAATTTAGAATTCTTATGCACTGTTGCCAATTTTGTTAGTTATCTAATTACTGTAAAATCAATAGCCTATAGCAAATAGCCTACATCTACTAATGGAAACTTTTAAAATGCCTTTTAAGGCGGCAGAAACGACGTGTGTATGAGGCATCATGAAATGCAACGTACATAGAAGAGGACATATGTATCAAACGTCATGAAATGCGATGACGTATGTATCAGGCGTCATGAATTGCGACGTACATAGTTCAGATGTACCTATCACACGTCGTTTTTATGTAAATTTCTCACGTACGCCGCCGTCACGTCGCCGCCTAGGATAGGTTCTACAGTGACGTCGCCGTAACGTCGTCGCGGGTCTATCTTCTGCCCTCCCTATCAATCCCATTCAAAATTTGAGACGGTCTGACGGCGATGTAAGGGTAGACTGCGCCTTATCCTTAGCCTGCTTAGCCTTAAAACGGCACGATATGCCCCTCGTAACTGTCTACTTCGGCAGGTAATCCGTGTCACATTCCACACGACCAAACCAGTTAAGCGCAAGCCGCGCCCTCTACGCGAAAACCCCACCCCGGAGCCACGAGTCACGTCTCCGGCTCGATTTCACTGGTCAATCCGGTTACGCGGTCGCCGCCCCTGAGAAGAAGTTTAGAAACCAATCAAGGTCGTTGACGATGGATGCATCGCTGACAAAGGGTCACATATTGTTTGCTATACAAAAGAATTAATAATAAGTTAAAAACAAAAAAAACAAAAAAATTATATATATATATATATATATATATATTAAATATATATTAAATATATATATATATATATATATATATATATATATTATCTTTTTGTGTTTTCCGGTTTTTGTTTTGTACAATACGTGAGTGCAGTTTACTCAAGCGTTAAACTACTCTGTGAGCATGTTTTATAGTCTATATGTAGTTTTAAGCACTGTGTTTATTCATTTTGTACACCGTTTTATTTAAATTGTAAACTGTGAGTACGTCGTTTCACTTTTTGGGTATTGTATTAAAATTAGTGTGTTTCGGGGCGGCCGTAACGCTGTGTAGCCAATCAGCGCTGTGATACAGTTGACCAATGAAATCGAGCCGGAGACGTGAGTCGCGGCTCCGGGGTGGGGTTTTCGCTTAGAGGGCGTGGTTTGCGCTTAACTGGTTTGGGGGAAAAAATGACGCCTCGCCATATGCCGATAGAGGCTGCGCAAAGCTTACGATATATGACGCTCTTGAACACGTCTCGCTCTCTCGTTGGACTGACGCGTTTGTAGAGTCGGACTTTAATGCAGTATTGTTCACTTGTCAAAGGCAGTGGAGGAAATCAGGAAACGCTGTTTGCCTATGCAAAATGAGTTTTACTATTTGTGCAGCCAAACCTGAAGACTGTAAAGATATAGCACGCATGATTATGGTGAGACAACGCCATTCAGAACTTCTTAAGCGTGTGTTGAGTGCAGAATGATTTTCTATAATCTTTGAATGTTTTATTGTAGGAATTGGCCGTTTATGAAAAGATGCCCGACCAAGTGAAGATATCCCATAAAGGTTATTTTTAAATAAGCTAATCCATTTCAGGCTATTAAAGTTAAAATGAAGCCACATGTTTCTTACTAAGTATGGCTCTACTGGTTTTCTTAGAGTTGGAGAGGGATGGATTTGGCCCCAATCCTTTTTACCAGTGTCTTGTAGCTGAGGTACCTGAGGACCATAAGTCTAAAGATGGTAATAATGACTCTTAAAAGACCAAAACTACATGATGTCAAGAGATAACTGGGCAATAATCACCAATAATCTTTAATGTACCTGAAATGACCTGTTACATTAAATTTACCAACAAAGCTCATTACATTCACATTTACATTTATTTAATTAGCAGATACTTTTATCCAAAGTGACAAATGAGGAATACAACAAGCGATTCATCATAAAGAGGCAATAAACACAAGAAGTGTTACTAATATATATATATATATATATATATATATATATATATATGTGTGTGTGTGTGTGTGTGTGTGTGTGTGTGTGTGTGTGTTCTTGAATATCGTCAGGGATATGGCATTCTGGATAGGGCTGGGAAGATCATTCCACCAGCAAGGAACTGTGAATGAGTGTTCACTGCTCATCAGCCCCCAGCAATAATTAATCTCAGTTGCTATGACAAAGCTCAAAAGTCACACCTTCATGAGACCAATGCATGAACAGCACCCACTTCCCTATTTTAAGACTCCACAATTTTTTCTTCATAGTTTTACTGCATTTTAACTAATTAGTAATTAACAGCCACATTAAATTGAGTGTTATAAGGTTTTAAAACTTTATATTTATATCTTCAGAAGTATTTTGAGAGCAACTGTCATCCCACAGGACATACCAAGGTTGGCTATGCTCTCTTCTTCTATACATACAGCACTTGGAAAGGGAGGACTGTGTATATGGAAGATCTGTATGTGATGCCAGAGTACAGAGGTGTGTATACTTCATCAATAAGTTGAAGAGTTTTATTGAAAAAGCTGAACTCAGTGATATCTGCTTACACTACAGGTAAAGGCATTGGAAAGGCTTTAATGGCAACTGTCGCCAAAGTAAGTTATTACATTTTTTTTTAAAAAATATGTAGTTACAGTGCACAGCATAAATGAGTACACCCCTCTAAAACTTAACAAATGGAGCAATTACTCCTTACTTGTAAGACATTTTAGAGTTCTTTGGATATATAATGTTCCAACAAGCCTGCTTGATCAATTACCAAAGAAGAATGTCAAAATTATTTAGCAAAATTCGATTTTTTTATCAAAGTGATAAAATGTGTTGCAAAAATCAGTACACCCTCCTGAAAGTTACTAAAAAAAACTAAAAAAAAGAAAACAAAAGTGTAGGTTTAAGGCTATTTTTGATCAACAGGTAAGCATACTAAACCAAAACTTTTAAAGACAAGTAATTTCCTGACAGTTAAAGGTATTTCGTAGCCTACTAAATCATACTCAGATTTAATGCTGTCAGCAATGAAACCACTTGGGAGAGAACTGCCAGGTGACTGATTTCTTAGCATAAAAGAGGACAGTAGAATGCCGAATTATTGTTTTAAGTGTAAAAATATAGCAGAAGTAGCACCGACTTTCAAAAACAATGGACTTGTAGTCAAAACACAATAAACTCATTTAACCTCTTCCAAGGCCCATATTTACAAAATACAGACTTATGGGAATCCATTCTCTGGTCTTAAGAGACCAAGTCAATCATTTCGGATCCAAAAGCATCCAAAATGTTCTGGTGTTGCTATGAAGTACAGTGAGAAGTGCCTGGTACCCACAGTGACATTCAGAGGTAGTAAAGCTCTTCTATAGGGATGCATGAGTGCTGAAGGTGTGAGGAAGTTGTTCTTTATCAATGCTGTCATGAATTCACACACCACATGAATTCACACACCACTAATCAGTGCCGGCCCGTCCAACAGGCGATACAGGTGGTCGCCTAGGGCCCCACCTTAAGGGGAGGGCCCCGCGGCCGCAAGATTATTAATTGGATTTTTAGATGCGTTCGATTTGAAGCGGCACTGCGCAGAAAGATCCGTTTTTAAAATCAAAGTACCACAAGAGCTATAGAGTGCGGGCAGCTCTGCATGCTTTCAAATCACTCTTGCGGTACTTGAATGTCATACACCGGTCGGTGTGCGCAGCGAAACTTCAAGCCGCACATACCTTCTGACTACATAGCTAGGGTGACGCACCAGTGCTGTTCAGTACGGCATATGTGACAAACGTATGAGAAAAATTATCAGTCTTTGTGTTCTAATTTACTTCAGTAGAACGCATGCAAGTATTTTGCATGGGTTTGAATCTGTTTACAAACCTGTTGCCTATTGAGAACATTTTAATGACATTTTCTTTGCTCCAGATTCATTTAATAACATAAGTCGAGGTTTTGAAATACCTTTCTTTTGTGATCTGACGTGGTTTCACATCACAGAATAAGGCAAAATCATTATTTTATGTTGTATTCTATATAGTGATAAAGGCTGTTAATTGGCTTTGCATTGCATCTAAAAATACCTGATATGGCTCGAAGAACAGATAAATCATTTAGTCACAATCGTGCAGATGTCTCCATGTTTCATGGGTTAAAACGTCTCTATATGAGTTTTATTCAGCTTTGTCACCTTTTTCCATATTAGGGATTTCCTGTATGAATGAAACATTATATTACATGTATTACATATATTAACACCTTATTTTGGGTAAAAATAGGAATAATAATACTTCTGTAAGTTTTTTTCTCCAGTGTAGAGGAGAAGCTTTTCGGACAAAAAAAAATTAAGATTTTTAATCATAATTTATTTTATAATGAATTTGTATACCTTTCTAAACATTTATAGTTGGGCCTCCTGTATGTCATGCTGCAGTTTTCCGTAAAATAAATTGATAATCGTTAACAATAATTATTGTTTTGTTTAATGTATTTACTTAGTAATAACAATAATCAGAATTAGTCATATTGATCAAAACAACATTTTGGCTAAATTGTGCAGCCCTAAACCAGGCACAACAAACTCAGTGTTCTTTAGGAATTTTTGTTAAA
This sequence comes from Labeo rohita, assembly GCF_022985175.1. Taxonomy (NCBI): domain Eukaryota; kingdom Metazoa; phylum Chordata; class Actinopteri; order Cypriniformes; family Cyprinidae; genus Labeo; species Labeo rohita. The sequence goes on from NC_066873.1 coordinate 7,675,765, forward strand.
TAAAGTCTGAAAACCTTTCAGTTCAGATTTTATTTTGTTTAGATTTTGGAAATCACTTAGTATTGCCTCTCAGAATAGAATGAAGATTATGATCTCTCAGAATGATAAAGAGATTAAAGAGAAGTTGTGGTAGAAATGGAATCCAAACAATATCTTTCCGGAGCTGGAAAAAAGGATGTTTTGCTATATACATAATATTTATTGCTGTAGTACTTGCTTTATACATACAGTGATGGCAATGATCACAGACAGACTTGTCATATAAGGAAAACTGAGACACATTTAGCATTTTACTTTAATAATAAATACAATACATAAATACAAGTCTAATGCAATAAAGATTTTTTTTTTCCCTTGAGATCATCAATCAATCCTTAAAAACAAGTAGAATGGCCTGCATTTCTAATCATTTATGAATATTAGTAGGCCTATGTTTATTTTTATGTTAATTTTTTTTTAAACATATATTTGTTGAATGTGTTACAAATAATGCACAGTCACGCTTAAATATTGAAATAGTCATTTTATGTGCTTTCTCTTCACTCATCAAATTTCTATGACAGTTTTCTTACACTAGTGGCCCATTTTCAATATCTTGCCTAGGGCCCCACACACCTACAGGACGGCACTGACTGTAATACAAAAAACTGAAACTGCAGATGCTACCCTCTCCTAATTTCCTGCATTATTGGGCATTTTTCAGCATGACAATGAAGATATTCAAGGTGAAAATCCTTCAGCGGACATATGTTTCACTCAGTCTTAATGCTTTGGAGCAGCTGTGGGGATTCTGTAGAGACAACCTGAGCAAAACTCCCCATTAAAGACCAGGGCATTTAAGGAGGCCATCCTCCAGGAGATGTGAAAATTTGTCATGAACTTGTACACTCAGTGCCAAGAAGGGTCAGAGCAATACATTTAAAGTTCTGGAGGACATGCTAAGTATTAGAATATTATACATTTGCTGAATTACATCTAGAGTGTACTAATTTCTGCAATCCTTTATTTAAACAAAATTGGCAAATTTATTTTACAGAATATATTGGCATATTGGTTGTTGTTTTTATTAAGTATATGTTAAATACATTTACATTTTGCCATCTTTCCATGACTTATATTAGTGATCATTAAGAAAATACATCTTTTATATTTATTCAGAGGGGGTGTACTTATTTATGCTGTGCACTGTATAAATTATCTGGATAAATCTGTGTATTATGATATTTAAATGTATTTTACGATATTTTGTGCTTAAACAAGGCTAGTTATCTTAATGAATGATCAGTATGATTTTAATGTAAAAAGGTAAATGTAGTTTTTGTTACTTTATAGGTGGCCAAAGAGCAGCATTGTGTGCGTTTACAGTTCTCTGTACTAGACTGGAACAAGCCCTCTCTAGACTTTTATTTGGCTAAAGGTGCAGAGGACCTCACAGCTAAAGAGGGCTGGCATTTTCTCCGCTTTCATGGAATAGCTCTGGATAATCTAGCACTGGAAGCACCTTAAAGAACATTAAGACATGTGACAAGTTTAGTTAATGTCAGTGTCTAGTTTTGCTTTGTATGTTTAAATGCCTTACCTTCAGTCTTAGAAGAAAAGGTTTGAATGTTGAAACAAGAAAAATAAAAATGTTGATAATATTATAATTAATCTTTTAATTAAATTTAACTTTGTGCAATGCAAAGTAATTTTGACATCTTTGAAATACATGTTGTAATAAACATCTTGCAAATACTGTTTTTGTTGTAATTAGTAGTTGGAATATAAATTGTAACACATCAGGTCAACACACACTGAATTAAAGAAATTCAACGCTTATTTTAAAAGACACTATGCTGGTATCAGATCAGTATCAGCAGATGTTTCAAATTTTTGGTATCAGATCGGGAGCCACCCCTAGTAAAAATGCAAGGGCTTGACTGGCCTGCACAAAGCTCAGACCTGAAAACCTTATTTTATAAGTGAACAGGATGAATTTTGAACTTCCAAAATGCAGTTTAAATGTGGCTTAAAATGATCCCATAAGCAGTTGTAAACAATCCCAGCCGAGGAAGAAGGGTCTTATCTAGTGAAACAATCAGTTATTTTCATAAAAAGAATACAATTTATGTACTTTTCATTCTCAAACGGTCGTCTTGCCTTTCTCTCCTTTAACTCTGTGTATTCTGGCTCAAGACAGTTAGAGTAGGTCGAAAAACTCAGATCATATTTTCTCCCTCAACTTCAAAAATCATTTCAAAATCTTACATCCCCGCAGAAGTACAGACCCAGTCTTTGCAAAGTAAACATGCAAAGAAGATTAAACACCCTTAACAAAAAAGGTAAAACAGCGATATATGGGGATTTTGAAGTTAAGAGAGAACATGAGATTGGAGTTTTTCGATATACCCTAACTGTCATGAACCGGAAAAAAAACAGTCCAGGTAGACAAGATGAGCATTTGACATTAAAAAGTATAGAAATTATTATTTTTATGAAAATAACCAATCGTTATGCTAGGTAAGACCCTTTTTTCTCGGCTGGGATCGTTTGAAGCCGCATTTAAACTGCATTTTGGAAGTTCAAAATCGGGGCACCATATCAACATCTCGGTTTGTCTTTCTCTTCCAAGACCTAGGTATATGGAAATTTAAAGAAAACATATAAATAAAACAAAAAAAATAGCTTGGAGTAACTTATAACATGTTTTGTTGTCATGCTACATCTAACCATAAGTATTGGTGTTACAACTAACACATAGTCTTGTAGTCATGAACGAGCTCACATTACAGCTACTATATATATATTAGAGGTGTAACGATACATGTATTCGTACCGAACCTTCACGGTACGGGCATCTCGGTTCAGTGCATGAGGCCTTACAACGAATACAGGCAATTCACCCTCAATCCAGAAGGGGGCGGTAATGCAATAATGCAACTCTGTTTGATAACCGCCAGCAGAACAGCGAATGCCGTGAGTTGAGCATTTGAAAACAAAGCCCACTAGACAGTGATCATGTGATCATGTGAACGCGTCTCTCACTGACAAAGGAGTATAACGTTACTTTAAAGGTTTGTGTATTCAAAACTTTGCGAAATGGAGCTTTGTGCTCGTGTATCCTACCTATCTCATTCAACACAAATCCAAATATATTTCAAGTATTTATTCCTTGTATGTATATATGTACTGCAGATATAAATATAAAACATTATAATTTGATATAATATTTAGCATTTTCTCATCTAGGTGGATTTTTTTTTTAATTTGTACTACTGTCTGTTCAAAATAAATGAAAAACTTAGCATATCGAGCGTAGTAGATTTGTTGTTTTTTTGCTGTTGTACCGAAATCGTATCGAACCGTGACCCTCGAACCGAGGTACGTACCCGAACCGTGACATCTGTGTACCGTTACACCCCTAATATATATATGTGTGTATTTTTGTCTTTTTTTTTTTTTTACCTCAAAATTAGTCTTTGGCCTCTATATATATATTCTGACCCTACTAAGATGGCTGCTGAAGTGCTTGAGCCTGACTAGCTTGGCAGATAGCTAACAGGTTCCTCCAAGAAAGACTTCAATTGAGTGTAATTTACTTGAAGGAAGCACTGTAAAAAGACATATTTTCAAGGCTTTTCTAACATCAAAGCGCGTGGCAGATGAATACAATGGTCCTTGAATCTTCCCCGATGCAACACTAACTACGGCAACTCTATGTGGACAAACTTAAGACATCAATTTCGCTACGGCCACTAGGTGTCACTATGGGACTGTTTTAACAAGGTCGACACAATATACAGGTCCTTCTCAAAAAATTAGCATATTGTGATAAAGTTCATTATTTTCTGTAATGTACTGATAAACATTAGACTTTCATATATTTTAGATTCATTACACACAACTGAAGTAGTTCAAGCCTTTTATTGTTTTAATATTGATGATTTTGGCATACAGCTCATGAAAACCCAAAATTCCTATCTCAAAAAATTAGCATATCATGAAAAGGTTCTCTAAACGAGCTATTAACCTAATCATCTGAATCAACTAATTAACTCTAAACACCTGCAAAAGATTCCTGAGGCTTTTAAAAACTCCCAGCCTGGTTCATTACTCAAAACCGCAATCATGGGTAAGACTGCCGATCTGACTGCTGTCCAGAAGGCCATCATTGACACCCTCAAGCAAGAGGGTAAGACACAGAAAGAAATTTCTGAACGAATAGGCTGTTCCCAGAGTGCTGTATCAAGGCACCTCAGTGGGAAGTCTGTGGGAAGGAAAAAGTGTGGCAGAAAACGCTACACAACGAGAAGAGGTGACCGGACCCTGAGGAAGATTGTGGAGAAGGACCGATTCCAGACCTTGGGGGACCTGCGGAAGCAGTGGACTGAGTCTGGAGTAGAAACATCCAGAGCCACCGTGTACAGGCGTGTGCAGGAAATGGGCTACAGGTGCCGCATTCCCCAGGTCAAGCCACTTTTGAACCAGAAACAGCGGCAGAAGCGCCTGACCTGGGCTACAGAGAAGCAGCACTGGACTGTTGCTCAGTGGTCCAAAGTACTTTTTTCGGATGAAAGCAAATTTTGCATGTCATTCGGAAATCAAGGTGCCAGAGGCTGGAGGAAGACTGGGGAGAGGGAAATGCCAAAATGCCTGAAGTCCAGTGTCAAGTACCCACAGTCAGTGATGGTCTGGGGTGCCATGTCAGCTGCTGGTGTTGGTCCACTGTGTTTTATCAAGGGCAGGGTCAATGCAGCTAGCTATCAGGAGATTTTGGAGCACTTCATGCTTCCATCTGCTGAAAAGCTTTATGGAGATGATTTCATTTTTCAGCACGACCTGGCACCTGCTCACAGTGCCAAAACCACTGGTAAATGGTTTACTGACCATGGTATTACTGTGCTCAATTGGCCTGCCAACTCTCCTGACCTGAACCCCATAGAGAATCTGTGGGATGTTGTGAAGAGAAAGTTGAGAGATGCAAGACCCAACACTCTGGATGAGCTTAAGGCCGCTATCGAACACCTCAGCAGTGCCACAGGCTGATTGCCTCAATGCCACGCCGCATTGAAGCAGTCATTTCTGCAAAAGGATTCCCGACCAAGTATTGAGTGCATAACTGAACATAATTATTTGAAGGTTGACTTTATTTTGTATTAAAAACACTTTTCTTTTATTGGTTGGATGAAATATGCTAATTTTGAGATAGGAATTTTGGGTTTTCATGAGCTGTATGCCAAAATCATCAATATTAAAACAATAAAAGGCTTGAACTACTTCAGTTGTGTGTAATGAATCTAAAATATATGAAAGTCTAATGTTTATCAGTACATTACAGAAAATAATGAACTTTATCACAATATGCTAATTTTTTGAGAAGGACCTGTATTCTGCGTCTGCCACAGGGCTCTACTTTCTCACATGTGTAATAAGGACTAAACTGAGAATGTGTGAAGTGAATTAGGTGATTTGTAAATTGTTCCTTATTTGAGAAATTGGATGTGTTACAAATGACCCCTGTTACAACCATCCCCGGTCTCCCCTATTTATTCCTCTCCTATATTTATTATTCAAACTAGCAACGCGCTGTTTTTCCACTGTGGATAAAAGCGCTGGCTTTCTGAAAACACTGGTAAACTTGCAGATTAGCAATCTTCACTTCGATATTCTATTCTCAGAAAAGTGAAATTCATCAAGTGTTAATTTACGAGGGAGACAGAGAGAGAGAGAGGCTAGATATATATGAATTACCTCCGTTTTTTTTACAGCGTTTCTCTATTAACAGTGAAGCTAATTGCTTCGGAAACAATGACGTTACCAACTACTTGCTGAGAAATATAATGTAGCTCTTTAGCAGTTAAGCTGTTTTATTGTTAAAATTACGGGGCAGCGCCGAGCTACAGTGAAGACAGCGCATATTTTGTAACATCAAAGCGCATGGCAGAGGAATACAATGCTCCTTCAGTCTTCTCCGATGCCACACTATCTACCGCAACTCTATGTGGACAAACTTGAGACATCAATTTCGCTACGGCCACTAGGTGTCACTATAGGACTGTTTTAACACGGTCGGCACACTCCCCGTCTGGTGTAATATTTTACACCATTGTAGCTTTACACAACAACAACACCTCTAAAACCGGTCTTAAGTACACTTTGGGATTGCCTTGTTTAATAACCTTTACCGCCACTTTGCGTATTCTGAGGTCTTGACTTGGGATGGCGCTTACTATAACTCCTGTAGGCCACTCGTTTCTCTTGAGTGATGCATTTTTTAGAAGCACATCTTCGACCTGAAGGTTTGGCTTGTTTACCTGCCATTTTCTCCTTTGTTGAAGTATTGTTAAGTATTTTTGACGCCAGCGCTTCCAAAAGGCATCAGCAAGGCTTTGAACTTGTCTCCACTGTTTGTTATAGAGGTCTTTAATGTCATACTCTCCTTTTGGTGCAGACACGGTCTCTATCTTTTGAGTTAAAAGTGTGGCAGGTGAAAGAACATGTGGCATGTCTGGGTCAGACGAGATGGGGACCAGAGGTCTGGCGTTCATTATGGCCATGATTTCTGACATGAGAGTAACAAGGACCTCATGTGACAGCCTTGTGGAATCTGTCTTGAGAAGCAAAGCATCTAAAATTCTCTGTGCAACACCTATCAACCTTTCCCACACCCCACCCATATGTGAGGAATGAGGAGAGTTGAAGACCCAAGTGCACCCTTGATCCTGTAGATAGCTTCTAAACTCTGGATCTTCTGCATTTATCTTTAGCTCCAATAAAGTTAGTTCCACGATCAGACCTAAACAGTTTGACGGGTCCTCGGACAGCAGTGAATCTTCTCAATGCATTTATAAAGCTTGAGGAGGACAGTGACTCAATCACTTCAAAATGCACAGTGCGTGGTCCCAAACATGTGAAAATAACTGCCCATCGCTTACTCTCCGCAAGACCTCGCCTGGTTCGTCCAGCGTAGATATTACACGGACCAAACACATCAACACCGACATTGGTGAATGGAGGATCTGGGTTAACTCGATCAGAAGGCAAGTAGGACATTTTTTGCTCTTCAAGCTTGCCTCTAAGTCTTTTACAAATTACACAGTGATGTATGACACTTGACACTAGTCTTTTGCCTCCAATTATCCACAGTCCAGCTGACCCAAGAGCACCTTCTGTGAAACGCCTACCCTGGTGTGCAACTTGCTTGTGAAAGTGTCTGACAAGTAGAGTAGCGATGTGATTGTTTTTGGGAATAATAATGGGGTGTTTCTCTTCCCAGCATGTTTCGGCTGATGATAAACGTCCTCCAACTCATATTGCTCCATCTTTATCCAAAACGGGGTTCAACTTTCTTATGATGCTGCGCTTGGGCACCTCTTCATTCCTTGCAAGGCACTTCAGTTCCTCTGAAAATGTTTCTTGTTGAACAGTTCTGACAACTACAACCCTTGCTTGTGTCAATTCATCTGTTTTGGAGTTAGAGTTTCCAGCATAAGATCTGGCCTTGCGTACAAGACTAGCTATGGCTCTGATTAGTACTTTCCAGCTTGAGAAGCGTGTAAATCGCTGCGAGTCAAATTTCTTCTCAGAGGCTTTGGTAACTAAGGCTGACATTTTTGACCGTACCTCTACATCTGTATCTGGTTCCACAAGGTTGTAGATCTCTGAATGAACTGTGTCATCGTTTGGTCCATCTTTGTGCAAAAACTATTTGGCCTGTAAACCAATTAGTCTGGTTCAGTAGCTCCGGGGATATGGGACGTGTTCCATGGTCTGCAGGATTTTGCAGCACTGCAGAACAAAGTTCCAGACGTGGAACAGTCAGAGGAGTGCGAGGATCTAACTTAGATTTACCCAGGAGAAAGCCAATGTGGCTGCATCCCTCTGTGTCAATTGCTCTAAGGTATGCTACAGCTGATATGGCCATGATAGATGCATCTGCAAAGATGCAGAGAAACGGGAAGGTATGGCCTTTTAATCTGAATCTGTTCAAGCTCCAGAAGTGAATCAAGCCATGCTCTCCACTGATCTTCTCTTTCAGCTGGTATGGGAGAGTCCCAATCACATTGATCATTGGCTAGTTCTCTGACTAACGCCTTACCTTGTACTGTTACAGGGGCTAAGAAACCCAGAGGATCATAAAGACTATTGACCACAGAGAGGATGCCTCTTCTAGTAAATGGATTCTCTTCCTTTGACACATAATAAGTAAAAGTGTCGGTTTGCAGATTCCACACGAGTCCCAGACTTCGTTGCAAAGGTAAGGGATCTGATGGTAACTCTATGTCTTGCAGATTTTTGGCCAAGTCATCATGACAGAATGCTTCCATAACTTTTCTGTTGTTAGAGGCTATTTGTGCAGCCTGATGTTTGATTCTGCAAGTATTTCCTTTGTCTGTTTCAACACAGTGATAGCTTCTTTACTGGATGGAAAGGAAGCAAGTCCATCATCCACGTAGAATTTCCAAATCACAAATTGTTTCACCTCTGTGTTGTGTTTATCCTCTCCTAGCAGAACAGCTCGTCGTAACCCATATATGGTAACAGCAGGTGATGGACTGTTCCCAAACACATGCACTTTCATGCAGTAGTCCACAATCTGTTTGTTATATTTGGCAAATATAAAATTCCAGAAGGAAGCCAGTGAAAACCATCCCATAAAAAGTCAACAAAAACCTTCTGTATTTTTTGTAACAAATCTTCTGGAGGATCAATAACAGTCAAACGATGCCATAATAATGATGCTGAGGGAGAACCCTCCATCTATAAGATGAGAGAGAGAGAGAGAGAGAGAGAGTCTAGATATATATGAATTACCTCAGGGTTTTTTTTTTTTACCGCGTTTCTCTGTTAGCAGTGAAGCTAATTGCTTCAGAAACAATGACGTTACCAACTCCTTGCTGAGAAATATAATGTGAAGCGGTCAAGCTGTTTTATTGTTACAATTAAGGGGCAGCGCCGAGCTACAGTGAAGACAGCTTATATTAGTTTAGAACGCTTTTAATTTTTACTTATATTTTTCGAACGTAGGGAGTGTGTTAATTTGTGCAATGATAACCTACACCAGCAATGTAAATATTATCTTATTAATATATTAGAATGAGCAGCCTACATACATTACAATATAAATTTTTTTAGAACGAGTACATTATTGTTTATGTACTCATACATTCAAGACCTTAAAAAAAAAAGAAAAGAAATCCCAAATGCCTCTTTCTTTTTTTTTACTCTTCTTTTTCTAAATCAGTATCACTTCCTCTTACTGGAATTTTTATATGTTCGATACCAAAAAATAGAAAGGAAGACACAGGATGATTACATTTTTAAATGTTTTGCTACTGCTTTAGTTGTATCACCTCTTTTTATCCTGTGTTCAGTGATGCGATGCGATCCATAACCCACAGTAGATGGCGGTAATGGTCTTTTTAAGAATGCCAGTCACCAAAAAGAAGAACTAACTTTCCAGTGTGGAAGACTGAGACCATGAAAGTTGATTTTAAATTGCATGAAATCAAATCAATAAACAGTAATATAGACCTTGTAGATGAATATTATAGATATGTGGAAGATGAATATAGAGACTATATTCAGATTTATACAGATGGATCAAAAGTACTCAAAACTGGAAGGGGTGGATCAGCAATTTTTATAGTTAATCAAGGAGATGAAGAAAGCAAACGAACCTCGAATGATCTGAGTGTGTTTACAGTTGAACTGTATGCTATCATATTGGCATTAGAATGGATTGGAAAAGAAGGACAAAATAAGTAAAATCTTAATTGGAAGTGATTCATTGTCGGCACTGTACAGTGAAACTTCGGAGGAGAATCAACCAGAAGGTGGCGGTAGTGCAACGCTTTCGGATGCAAGCCGCCGTTAAACTCCAAAGAAGAAGAAGAAGCAGTAGCAGAAAAAGAATGCTTCTTTGAGTAAATCTCACCATCTCTTTTCCATTTGACTCGCATTCATAAAAAGACTTTAACATCAACAAGGCTCAAATGGCAACAGAAAGCGAAGAGAACGGCACGGAAATGCAAAATGAGGTCTGAATACGTTGCCACATAAGGAACCAGTAAAATATTAACGCTGAAGCTAATGCTAGTAAGCACTATTAAGAATTTATGTCAGTGTTTCAATAGGATAATTAGGATTTTTTTTTTAAAGAATACTTCTTATATTATCAAACCTTTATGATACACGAATACATTTGAATGAAAAACAGTCACATGTGATTAATATACTGATCCTATTCATTTAATATGTTTTATCTCTGGAGTTTATGTCAGTCGTATGTTGTGTTTCAGGAGGAGGCGTCTGCTTATTCGCTCGCTCGGTGTAAGCTGGAGAACCTCCTCAATAAGAGCATGAGGATCCGGATGACAGACGGGCGCACGCTCGTGGGGCTCTTCTTGTGCACAGACAGAGACTGCAACGTCATCCTGGGATCTGCACAAGAGTTTCTCAAATCCACAGGTAACGTTACCAAGTACACCGCGCCGGTCAAGTCAGCCGCCATTTGCGAACACTCGGTCAAACCAGCCGCCCCCTGGATTTTAATGCTCATCTACGTTTAGAATTACGATAGGCGTGGCGCGGCTTAGAAGCCGAGAAATGGCCTTTTCACACAGGACGCGGAAAGCGCTGCACTATGAAACCCAGTTGCTTTGTTCAAATACCCAGACTTGCGGTCTTGGCCACTTGAAAGCGCATGCGCGCGACAGAAAGTAAGTGCGCAAGACTGTCCCATGTCTTAAACATGCCAAAGTGCAGTGCGCTTAACGCACGCTCTCTCTCTCTGGGTTTGTTGGCGGGTCGCAACCAACTTATATAGGTGCATATTGCCACCTACTGTACCGGGGTGTGTAATATCAAGGTTTTATGTACTTCAGTTCATAAAAAAAAAAGAATTGGAAAAGGAGTGATGATTACATTATCCTGTTTATATTTTCACCTCTAGTCCTGTATTTTTAAGAAATGTAAACAATGCTCTACTACTTTCCCTCGTTTTCTCCCATGTCCCTAGAATCCCTAGCAAAGTCCATTCTCTCTCCAGTTCATACATTTTATCTTGTAATATATTCCTCTCTGCGTTATATTTTTTTTACACCATATGATAACATGCTCAACATTTTTGGAGACATTATCGCATTTATCTGTATTGCATTTTCCCATTTTGAAGAGTGTTGATTTAAGTCCAGTATGACCTAGCCTAATTCTTGTAAAAACCACTTCTTCCCTTCTACAATTTCCTTTAAAAGCCTTCACCTTTATTGATTTCTGTATATTATAGTAGTGTCTCCCTTTGCTATCTGTGTCCCACATCATTTGCCATGAGTTCTCTACTGCTGTTTTAATTATTGACTTGGCCTCACCTTTTCCAAAGGGAACTTCCATTATCTCTTCATCCTTTAATTTTAATGCGTTCTTTGCTATTGAATCTGCTTTCTCATTACCCCTCTACACCAACGTGTGCCGACACCCAACAAAACTGTATTAAAATTCCAGCTCTTTGTATCCGTAGTAATGTCATTAATATTTCCTTCAACAAATCATCTCTTTTTGTTTCACTAGCCTTCAGACTCCTAAGAGCTGCAATAGAATCTGAACAAATTACTCTCTCCGGTCTTATTTCTTCTACCCACTGTAAACCTAAAATTATAGCAACTATTTCTGCTGTGAATACTGACAATTTATTATTAATTCTTTTGCATATAGTTATATTAAATTCAGGTATATACACTCCAGCTCCAACATGGTTGTTTCCTGGATCTTTAGACCCATCAGTGAATACTGACAAATAATTAAAATATTTCCTCTTAACATACTCTGAAACCAAATATCCAATGTTATCTATATTATTGTCATTCCATTCTCTCTTTTGCTCTATAAGTTGCAAGTCTACATCAGGAACTTGCAATATCCATGGAGGTACATTACCCCATACAGTACTGGGTTCAAACTCTAACCTATTTAGCCCATATTTTTCTGCTACTGAATTAATACTCCAACCAAATCCTGTGCCTTTTAGTTTTTGCGAATATTCCCAACAGTCACCTATCACCTTCGTCGCAGGTTGCTCCTCTCCGGATCCCTTTAACTTAACCCAGTATGACAATGCCAACTTTATTCGTCTTAAATGCAATGGTAATTCTTCAGATTCCACCAGTAATGCATTAGTCTGAGTTGTTTTAATAGCTCCAATACTAAGTCTGAGAGCTCTATACTGTATTCTGTCTAGTTTTTCCAAAGTACTTTTTGTTGCTGCCCCATATACCATACATCCGTAATCAATACAGGATCGTATTAAGGCCCTGTATATATCTAGAAGCGATTGTTTGTCTGCTCCCCAATTATATCCAGAGACTGATCTCATTAAGTTCAACACTTTATTACATTTTGTCACAGTCTGTTTAACATGTGTTCTCCATATACACTTCTCATCAAACCATAACCCCAAATATTTAAACGTTGTTACCCTTACCATATTTTGACCATACAGTTTAAGTTGAATATTGCCTAACCTTCTCTTTCTGGAGAATAGCATATAACATGATTTCTGAACTGACATCTTAAAACCCCATTCATACGACTATCTTTCAACCTTTATTATGGCACTCTGAATACTCTTAATCACGTGTCTAAGATTTTTCCCTCTTTTCCATATAGCCCCATCATCTGCATAAAGTGAGGACCCTATATCTACGCTAACATTGTCAAAGACATCATTTATCATAATGTTAAACAGAGTAGGGCTAATAACACTACCCTGTGGAACACCATTCACAATATTAAACTCGTCTGATACAGCATCACCTACCTTAACTCTGAACGTTCAGTTAGTTAAAAAAATTAGGACCCAATTATACATCCTCCCACCAATACCCATCTTTTGAAGTTTGTGGACTATCACCTTTTCCATCCATTTGCACAAGTGAGATGTTAGCGCTATAAGCCTGTGATTTCCTCCATTATCCGGGTTTTTACCAGGCTTCTTAACGCGTGCTAAATCCACACTATCTTGAAGACTGTATTCGAGGCTTAGTGTATCCCATCATGCATTTTGCTCAGATCTTGCGAGAGGTCACAGGAACCTTTCCAATGTAAGTTAAATATTATTATAATATTTAGATATTACATCTAATTTGGTAGAAACACAAAGCGTTGCATGTTTTATTGGTGGAAATATGAGTAGTGGTGATATTTATTTATTTATTTACAACATTTGCAACTGCTTTTTATCAATTAATTAGAAGCACCACAAATTAAGTTGTGTCATCTGTTACAGGAACTACTGAACAGACGCTTAGACGTTGATTTTAAAATACAAAGCATTGAAAATAAAAATAAAGCTCTTAAAAAAAAAAAAAAAAAAAAAACTGCAATTTTATACCACTATAAGTGTGTTCAGTCAGGTAATGAAAAGTTAGATACACTTGTGGCCTTCATCCTTACTTGAACACTTGGGCCAAATACAGAAAATACGTCATGTAAGTGGTCAAGTGCAAAGACCGCAAGTGTGAGTATTTGGACAAGGCAATTAATTTCAATGGCTTGCGCTATGCAAGGATAGTTTGTTGCTGCGTCGACCAAAATGCACGGGCACAATCAAGTGTCAAAGTTCAAAATAGTTCAACTTTTGCCACTGTGCTTTGTGACCCACGTGGCCAATAGAAACAGGGCATCTAAACAGAACTCAACTAAAAGTTTCAAAAACTTCACCTACTTGCTCTGGCCAGCATAGCATAAATCGCTTTGTATCTGAATATGGCAAGCCAAGAGAGTCAGAATTATGCTATAGATAAATCGCATTTAGCAAAAAAATGCTGTATTTGACTGCATTTAAAACGGCCATTAAACAGAGTCCTGCATGGGTCCTGTTTGATAAACCCACACCCGCAGTAATTGACAGAACACCCAAACTTTTATCCGAATAGCAGCACTAATTTAATGGCGGTTATATCCGCGGGCGCTGCAGATAATCCGCGGGTCGGGTGGGTCGGGTAATAAAAAAATGAATGCTGATTATTTGCGGGTGGGTCGCAGGTAGATGAGATAAATCAATAATGACGCAAATATTAACTACATTTTCTAAAATGTGAATCCTTTTTAAATACTTTTTTCATCAGGCAAACAATTTCATTTGTGTGTTGCGACAGAAACATTCCAGATAAAGCTTGAAGGGAGTTACGCCTGTGTTAATGCTATTGAGTAGGGTAATATGCAGTGGTATAGTGCAGAACCTGCGTATACCCATTTCTTTATGAGTCGGCTTTGTGTATGCCCAATTCTAAATCCCCTCTGATGCACATCATTCAGTAGTGTACTGCATTAGCCAAAATCATGACAGGCCACCATTTCTAATTAAATCATATGTGAATAAATGCAAATATTCGCTCAAATCACCCAGTAAAGACGGTAAGGGCCGTGGCGCCGGCTTCCTTTGAAATATGCTTGATGATTGCGCCTGATGCGCCCGCGCCCACGCCTGCTCGGTCCGCGCCAGCACCAGATTTGCTGCCTGTTCATACGCAAGAGCATGTCAAGGGAGGCACGCTGAGTATTAAAATAAGAATTATTCTTGGTTACTAATTTAAATCAGTTCAGTACATACGAAAACAATACATTAAAAATGTAAATAAATTTGTTCAGAAGTTTCTTAAACTGGGTGGACCCCTGTAAACTTACACCCAAACTTCATACACCCAACCGATTTCATCAGAGATTGCGGAGAGTCACATCAAGATGTCAGTTAACGTTATTCTTTTTAGCGTGGATTTGTCTTAAAAGCACAAGTGATTATAAGCTTATATAAGTGTGCAGGGATGTGCAGATCAGCTGAATCTGCTGTTAAAAATGAACCATCCATTTATCATATTATCATGCAAAAATAAGAATTAGAATAATTGTAAATGGCGATTAAATGCGATGCTGTCGAAAATTTGGGTGCATCTAACTTTTGTGTTGGTGCACCTAAGAAAAAAAGGCGCACTAGTGCAACCAGTGCAAAAAGTTAGTCTAGAGCCCTGAAACTGCAACCCGAACCGCACCTGCATTAAATCTCCTACATGTGGTAGACACTCATTTGTTAAAACTTTTATGTATCCATTATGTTTTGTTTATTTAGTTTTTAGTAGTAAATCAAATGTGACCTTATTGTTTGCAACTACGTTCGCCCCGAAACCTGTGCTTTGTGACAATGTGACGAACATACCTAAGATGAGTTCACAGCTCAACGCGGGCATTTTACTCATTGAATGCGTCAGCTCAGGTTTGCATAGGCCGTACTACTTGTAGCCCTGGTCACTGTATATTTGTTTGATAAACAGCAAATACACTCCCCGTATACTCGAATCTGTTTGGAGCGGGACTTGAACCAATGGTCGTTACGGTGTAGGGGTCAAACACTCCAAACAATATCACACTTGCCTCCAACTTCTGTAGCTACACAGCTTTTACATACTCTCTGACTTATGTTAGCCTTTACTACTCACTAAAAAATGTTGGGTTAAAAATAACCCAACTAGTAACCCAACTATGGGTTGGTATAGCACCTTCCCATCTATGGGTTATTTTAACCCAATGAATTGGGTTAAAATCCAGTTGGGTTAAAAGTAACCCAACAGTTGAGTTAATTATTTAGATTCATTTATATCAGTTTTTATTTATTTATTTATTTATTTATTTTAATAAAAATACACTATAACACTACTTTGTTTTCAAATAAATATTTTGTTTATTTAAATATGCAAATATTTTTTTTACAAATATATTTTTAAATGTAAAACAGTCATACTGCAAATGTTTACAAAATAAGTGTACAAGAATGTGAAAATATAATACATTCAAAACACAAATATGCACACACAACTGACATATTTTCAAGATGTACACTGAATTCAAAACCAACAAATGTGACTCTGGTCCACAAAACCCGTCATAAGGGTCGAAGTTTTTGTATTTAAATGTAAACATCATCTGAAAGCTCAATAAATAAGCTTTCTATTAATATGTGGTTTGATAGGATAGAACAACTATTTGAAAATCTGGAATCTGAGGGTGCAAAAAAATCTAAATATTGAGAAAATTGTCTTTAAAGTTGTCCAAATGAAGTTATTAGCAATACATTACTAATAAGAAATTCAGTTTCGATATACTTATGGTAGGAGATTTACAAAATATCTTCATGGAACATGATCTTTACTTAATATTCTAATGATTTTTGGCATGAAAGAAAATTTGATAATTTTGACCCATACAATGCAATTTTGGCTATTTCTACAAATGTACCCATGATACTTATGACCGGTTTTGTTGTCCAGGGTCATAAATGTGTATCAATTCATATTTATTTATATCAACACATACACAAATGTGCACAAATAAAACAAACATAATATACAAACCTTTATCAATAAAACAAAAATAAAAAATCATAAACACAAGTAATAATAATAATAATAATAATAAAACAAAGTAAATCTGCTGGCTGCTGGACTTGCTGATAATCAGCAACATAAAAAGTTTTACAGATCAATAGATACAAAGTTTCTAAGGAAGAGGTAATGTGTTGAAAGAACTCCTGGAATATTAAAGACTGTGTGCTGCAAATGGGTGCAGAGGAGCTTTGGGGGACATGTAGAAATGTCTGAAACACAGATCCACTGCTTGTAGTAAGGTCTTCTGTTCCACTACTTCACTGTTGAAAATGCTAAAACTTGGGAGGAGTTCTTGGAGTTCAGAAATGCTGGTGTCATCCGGTCGCATAAAACTTCCTTCATTCACTCCTTCCTCTGTGATAAGATGAAGCAGAAGAAGAAACATTTTACAGATAAACTAGAAACATTTTTTCATAATTGTTGGAAAACCTACACTACTAATCAGAAGTTTTTGAACAGTAAGATTTTTAAAGTTTTTTAAAGAATTCTTTTCTACTCACTAAGCCTGCATTTATTTTATCCAAAATACAGTAAAAGCAGTAATATTGTGAAATATTTTTACTATTTTAAATAACTGCTTTCTATTTTAAAAGCTTTGAAAAGACTGGACAATTACATTTTAAAATATATTCAAATAGAAAGCAGTTATTTTAAATGCTGTATTTTGGATCAAATAAATGCAGGCTTAGACAGAAGGGAATTCTTTAAAAACATTAAAAATCTTGCTGTCCAAAAACTTTTGACTGGTAATGTATATGGATCACTAATATAAATAGTTTACTTACCTTGAAATATTTCAGTTAATTGGCATGTGGATGTTTAATGTATGAGATTCCAGTGTTGTAGTTTTCCCTTCACTGAAGAACCCAATGTCTAAAAATAAGTATAAACACATTTAGTACACATTTAAAAAAAACATGCAAATCTGTCATAGCTTTATATGAGAAATGGCTGTAAGTAGAGGCGATTCTAATATATGCATAACAATATTCAACATAAATAAACCATAAAAACACATTTAGTGTTATTCCAATTAGTGCTCGCTTTCCAAACAACTGACGCTTGCCCTGTTTTGACCAGCAGGCGTCGCCGTTGTGTCACGAACGATTGGAAGCAGTGAATCATTTTGCGAAGCGATTCGTTTAATTGATTCGAAACTTTGAAAAGCTTCGTTTCTCCCATCACGTCTTTCTTTTGGGAAAATGTGATTATTTTTAGACTTTTCTAACAGAGAATTCGCCGAATTTGAGCGCATCTCTCTGAGCTGCCGCTGAGCGAATCTTACATACTGGACCGAAGTTGAATGATCCGTGCGGCGCGGTTCAAATCAACACCAATGTCTCATTTAGCATTAGCCATTTCCTATATATAACGTTAAATGTGATAATCATTAGTGCGACCAAACAAACTGTAGTCAGAAACCGTACGTCTAGAACCCTTCATCACCTGTAAAATAATACTAAACCTGTAGTAATGGTAGACGGTGATTTCAGTAACATAAGTAGTCCTATATACATTTCACCATACATTATTAACTTTAGGTTACTGTAATACATCTCTAAACAGTTTTACAACTTTCTGCTAATTTTAATTTACTTTATTACTGCTAGCGGCCTAACTGGGACAGCTAAGGTAACGTTAATGTGAAGTTATTCGTTTACAATGGAGCTCATTCTCCGCAGTAACGTTACAATACACTGACTAAAGGAAACTACAACTTCGTTAAAAAACAAACATACAACAACAAAAGTTCAATTTTGAAGTGGATTTCACGTTCTTCTTATAAGTATAATGTTATAAGAGTTATCAAAACCCTGTTACTCACCTCATACTGATGCAGCAGCAGCTTCTTCTGTCGTCAGTCACCGTCGTCCGTTAAAATTTGAACTGTCGCCGCGGGAACCAATTAAACCCAACGCTGGGTTATTATTAAAAACAACCCAACGATGTTTAAAAAATAACCCAACGTTTTAGAAAATAACCCAACATAGTGACCCAATATGTGTAACCCATCTATTGGGTTAAAAAAATAACCCATCTATTTTTACTGTGTATGAACGATTTCTTGTATAGGAAATTAAATTACTCAAAGCTAACTGAATATTATAAACCAGCACTTACAATGTCCTGTTATTTATGTACATAAAAGGTATTTGAGTAATAAATGATATATACACAATGGGGTTGGTGCTAAAATGCTGTCCATATAATTAATAATTAAATTAAAGTATGATAAAGATGTGGAATCAGCCTATGTTCAATGTTAGTAGAGATGAAAATATACAAAATGTTACTTTGTACATAAATATTTCCTATCAGTTGATAGGCACTTCTTCCGCTAAAACGATCCATGGTGAATTAGTCTGGTCCGGTTTTGTTCATCATTGATTGAGTGAGAAAAGTTCAATATTACTGGCTGTGGAAATCAGTGGGTGTAGCTCTTTATACCACAAAAAAACACGCTTTTGTGCAGTCAGAACAGCGTTTTTTTACAGCATTGTGTGGCAAGCCAAACGGCATCAAAAGACAGTCAAATATTTAGTTGTTTAATGGTTTAT
The DNA here is from genome assembly GCF_022985175.1 of Labeo rohita. Classification (NCBI taxonomy): domain Eukaryota; kingdom Metazoa; phylum Chordata; class Actinopteri; order Cypriniformes; family Cyprinidae; genus Labeo; species Labeo rohita. Next base: position 7,694,735 of record NC_066873.1, read on the forward strand.
GAGTGTTTTTTATGCTGTCTGCTATCAGGACTGCGTAATTGACAGCGCTAATTTTTTATGTAAACACGATTTTCTGTAGCGTAATTCTGACCCACTTGGCTTGCCATATCCAAAGGGCTTAGCTAACCAAGCGGCCAGCGCAGCACAGCACTTTCCGCATCCTGTATGAAAGGGCCAAAAGACGCTTTTTGGAAGCTTCATGTATCACAATACCGTAATTCCACAAACAGGCGTGCAGCAAAATCCAGGTGGTGCCTGGCTTGACCAGGTGTTCACACAGATGGTGGCTCACGTAACCGCAGTAAGTGCACCCTAGACACATACCTTATGCTTTATCAACACTTAGGTACTCAATATTACTCTTTAGTGTCATGTTACAGTTATTAGTAGTGCTTGTTTATGCAAGTCTACTTTTGCTGTACATTGTCAGGAATTCATACCGCAATCTGAAAATGATTAAATCGACAAACTATTTCTGCTATGAGTACTTCAAATCTTTAAAAATAGTTCAGATTTTTGTTGAGGAGAGGCAAGGCACCAGACCTCTACCAATGCTGGCATCACCCACACATAAAAAATTGCTTATAAATTTGCTTTCTTGCACAGACCACTTTTTAAAACATCAAATCATCAGGATTCATGAGGTATTAATTTAGGGTGACCATACGTACTCTCTTTTTTTTTTTTTTTTTTTTTTTTAAAACATGTGCTGGTCGGGATTTCTAAATTGGCTAAATTGTTTCGGTTTTGGCTTTTTCTTGTTTTCAAACTAAAGGTAGTGACTGAAAAGTATTTTGACCAAAAGGGGGCAGTCATTGTACATAATTCTCCAATCATGGCATGCAAGAAGATGGGATCTGCAGAGAACAGTCAAAGCAATGCAGATACCTGTATATGCAAAGTTTGAGGACTGTAGAGATCACATCAACAGGAAAACAAAGCCAAAATATTTAAGGAAAGTTAGAAATCTTGCCCTTAAAATGTCAGAGAAAAAGAGAATGTATCACGCAGTATTACTTAAACACACTCTATTTATTTTGTGTTGCCTATATCTGCCTTTTTGACATAACTTACAATATGTATCAATAGTAACATCAAAAATTGCAACTGAGTTGGGAGTCTACAGCTCTTGATTAATCCTGTTATCAACATTTGCACAGATTCTTTCTCACAAGGTGAGCCCAGAGTGTTGGGACTGGCGATGATCCCTGGCCATCATGTGGTTTCTATAGAAGTGGAATCTGAAAGCCTTCAGACCACCACCCATGGACTCTGACAACTTTAAAGACTTTTGGGTTCACCATATGGACTACAGAAATTGTAGTTTTCACACACACATGCATTTTGTCTGTAAATACAGAGAAGACAGTGAAGATCCACTAAAGCTCGAGTTATTAACCCAAATTTATTTTTCCTTATTTTTTTGGGAACTCCAATTCTATACACTGTAGGTTGGTCCTCTATGTTGAAACAAGAATAATAACAACGTGATTTAAACTGTACCTTTCTGTTTGTGTGTTTGCTTGCTTGTACATTGTGTGTAAATATTGACACTGTTATTTTTAGTAAGAGAGATCTTTCATAATCTTTCTCATATTTGTCTTATCATTGCACCACTAATATTCCCTCGTAACCTCATATCACCAGCAGACTTTATTCACAGACGTTATCATAGTCCACACGCTTTATAGCATTACATTTATTAGTTATTATTACTTTATTGCGTAAGTTTATTATTATCATTGCATATGTAAACAGAACAGCATATTTCAGCGGTGCTGAAATTATGAGTGATTTATGGTGCTAATACATTATTTGTGTCCATACAGTGCATTATTTAAATAGGCAAAGGAAAGAATAATCTAAATAATATCCTGTTCCAACATAAAGGTCAAATTAATGTAAAATGAGAAGATATACAGCACATTTTAGTAGGGGTGGGAATCTTCATGCACCTCATGATCAGACCTGATTCCATTTCTGGGAATCATGATCTGATTCCAAAATTATTTTTAATCCACATTTCTTTTTTTTTTTTAATGAATTAATGAGTTTACTGACCATGAATATCAAATTTGTATGTGCATTTTTATTAAATTAGTCATATTAGTTATATAAACATTTTTTGCTGTTTGATGACTGATGACATCATAGCCAGGTCTAATTGGCTGCATTAATGCATTATAATACACAGCTTGATTTTAATACATCAGATGTTTTATCCTGTCAAGACATGACTATGTACTTTCTGCATAGTGTACTGCATTTCAACCAGCATGAATGATGCCTTCGTAGGACATTTAGAACGTAAAACACTGCAATCTGAAAATTATTTTTCTCCCACCCCTATGTTTTAGTGTTTAATAAAAATATCTCAAGAAAAAAACATGCTCTTTTCTTGCAACTTGTACACAACAGCTGCATGTAAAAAAAATTATCTCAGAAAAATTAAAATAACCTATTTACATGGCTCCATTCTCTAGTAAACATCAGTGAATATTTACGTTAGAAATGTGACATTTCTGCTTTATAGCAGATTCTGACCATACTGCATAGAAAGGCATTGTGTGTTCTCCGTTTTGTGATGTCTTTAACTTGACTTTGTTGATCACAGGTATATAGTAAGTTTCTTACACGTATGCATTGAGTCCATATTGGCTGGAAGGGACATTGGATGTTGCAGAGACAGTCTGAACCATATGTCTGGATTGAGGCTGGTAGGAGTATGATCTGAAGTTCTGAAGATGTGATCTAAACAAACAAAATGAAAAAAAGATTGTAAACACACATTTGTAAAAACAAACAACTTGATGTCACCTGCTGTCACACTAATACAGAGTTACTGAAATGATTAGTAAATGAAGTGTCATTTTAACAGGGCATGTGTTGCATACTAAACTCACTTTCTTTTTTCTTCCCCTGAGCTGCGTATCCCACAGGAACACAGCAAGCAGCTGCCACCACATAAAGCCATTGTGGCTGAACTCCAACCAATGTACAGCCCTTCTCCTATTTCATACCTAAAGACATAGGACACGTCCAACATTACCAATTTTGTCTGAAACAGCGCTCCTACTTATTCGGTATTGCTTAATTAGAAAACTCACAAACATAATGAAATGAGAAAAAGAAAATTATATTTTGGGTTGTAATATTTTCTTTAATAGTTCCACATACTAAGATAAATATTCTTTATTCTACTTACTTTATTCCTGGATAAAGTGGGTCAAAGAATTCCCGAGTGATATTGAAAGCATACCAAGATGCTGCAATCATCGTGCACAGACCTGAAACATGAATGTTAATTTTGGTTCTTAAGACAAACTGCAAAAGGTTTAATCATAGGCCTTTTTGAAGACATGTATAAAAAATGATCTTTATAGTTTAAGTTCCCATTCATTAATATTATTTAATGCATTGGGTATCATATACGTTTTTAACATTGCTGTTTGTATATATGAATGCATTATGTAATTAACAATGAATAGTATAGTTATAAATCAACATTATCCGAGATATTATATTTATAGATTACTATTTAGCTAGTAACAAGTTGTGTGTGAAAATGTTTTTCACTGTTAGCTGAAAGCCTAATGAATGAATACCTAATTAAAGTTAACAAATTTAATCCAATTGTGAAATGTTAACCAGCTGTTTTTGTAAAAGAAAAAAAAAACATTTTCTGTAGTTGTTGGGTAAACAAAATAAAAACGCCAAACTGACATACTTTAAGACAATACTCATTTAGATAATGATGGTAGAGTTTTAACTTAGAGAAAAAGGGGACAACTTGTTAGGTTGGGAAAGTTGTTGCATGTTTCATAGAGAAATTTTATACATTTCCTTAATAATTTCTGTTGGCCACAACTATGGTTTGTTGTTTTTTCATTATCATGTTCTCATCAATGGTTCTCTGTGCAGTTTACCTCGCCATGAGAAAAAAAGTATACTAACCCCAACCTCCCCTATATGACTAGGGTGACCTGTTCCGCTTTGCGTTGTAACGCACGTCGCATATTGAGAAAATGTCCCGCATTTTCATCAGTCTCTTGGTTTTTAAGAAAACGTCCATGCATTCTTTTGCCTTTTTAAGAAAGCTTTTTATTGTTGTTGTTTTGTTTTTTTTTTTTCTCTGATTTCATCAAGTGAGCTAGCACCACCGACGGGAATGGTCGAGCGCACACGGAAAAACACGATATTCTCCATTCCTTTTAACCAATTAAAAAAAAATCGAGGCAGCTTTCAGACGGGACTTTCTTATTTTAATAGTTCGTATTATGCTGTTTCTGTGGCGTTATTTTAATAACTAGAGCGCATTATTATTGTAATGCGGGAGCGCATCAAAATGTGCAAGCACAATCTCTTCTCTCGCAGGTGAATTCTCTTAATTCTCAATAAAAAAGACGCGCTTTCTCTCGTTTCCATGTGCGCGCTCAGAAACATAAATCAGCGCATATGACAACGGATGTAATCAGTATTTACATAGCATAACTGTAGAAAATGTATCTTTTTCACACGTGTCCCGCATTGTCCCGCAAAAGCACATCTATGTCCCACAACAACTTTTGGTGGTCACCTTATATATGACAGGTGTTAAGACAGTGAATTATGTAATTTCGTTATGTTCTTACCTTGCAGTATGAAGAAGACACCTCCAGCCCCAGCGATCCGACCCTTCATTATATAATTCTCCCCTCCTATTTTGGAACACTGCATACCCACTAGAGTTGCCGCTAATCCGAATGTGCCCAGCACAATGGATGTGATCATTAATGCACGACATGCTTGGATATAACCTGAGAAAAAAGATAAGGAGTAGTTACCTAATAAGTCTACCTACTCGGTTTTGTTATATGTTCTGAACTTCACGTATAGCCTAAAAGTAGCATAATTTTCGGGACACAGTTTCACAGTTTGTATGGACATTTGTCCTATGTGACTCGGTATACCCAACAGAGAGATTGTAAATCAGTTCGTATATTGTTAATACAATGACATTCATAAATTTTGCATGACTTAAATACGTGAGGGTCCTCTTTATTTTATGTAGAAAGTGTTAAATCTACGCATATGTTTAAATAATTTTTTACTTTATTTCTCATGCTGTCGAGCGGACAAGGCTAGTGAAGACTGGAATTCCCGGCAGTTGTGGACTCCAGTGGAGTCAGTGGCGCAGGACATCCACAAATTCTCATAGATCGTGGATGTAGTGATGACATTACCGTCCACGGTCGATAAATTGTTAAATTTATCATCTCCCCTTAACTGTAGGGTTTTGTTCACGTCATCGGCAACAAGTGTGAGACTCCAGCTCAAAGAAAGCTAGCTACTAGAGAACAAAGATCAACATTGTTTTTTTTACTTAGCATTCTCGTTTTTTTTTTTTTTTTTTTTTTTTTTGTTTTTTTTTTTTAGGTTAGTTTTTTGGTTATTTGTTTTTACCTGCAAAGTGCAGTTCCAACAGTGCTCCGACACAACCGTCTGTAATTATCAAGTGTTCCTAAATATCTTAACTAGGTGTAGATTGGAGCTGAACTTTGTGGGAAGGTTGATTACCAAGAAAAGGATTGTATAGCCTACCCCAGCTATAAACGAACAGTGCTGGGTAGTAACTAATTACATGTAATTTATTTAATTATGTAATGTAATTTAATTACAAAATAATTGTAACCGTAATCTGTTACAGTCACTGAGAAAAAAAGTGTAATTACATTAGTTACTTATGAAAATGTTAACAATTACAAAATCACAATAATCACAAAAAGGACTATTACTGATGTATTTTATATAGTAGAATAAAACATGAAAATATTTTCAGCTTTTGTTATATTTCAGGCATTTAATTTCAAAACTTAACTTCAAAAACGCATTGACAAATAAGTTATGCCTGCAACACACTATTTAGTTCAACAGAATTAGGGCTTTTCACTGTTTGTATCACTTCACTTTTATGTTTGCTGTTGCAGACCAGAGTGTGAAGACTGGAAGCAGAGCAGGCAGCAGTTTTTGTTTTGGAAAGTCAACATTTTTTTTTTTTAATTATTTGTCAAGAATGAAAGCAGATTTGTGTGGTACTATTTGATAGCATCAGAGCGTCTTTGTTTTCTTATGCTCCGTGATCACTTGGAGCGGGTTTCCCACACCACTAAGCTGACAGTGAGAAATGGAAAAGCCAGAGTGAGCAAATACAGAAAACCTTGAGTGAGAAATAGAAATTCCTCTCCATGCATGCTTTCAGACTGTGCAGTGCTTGGTAACATTTTTAGCTTTTTTATAAATGTTTTAATTTGTGAAAAACATTTAAAAAAAAAAATTGTCTTAACAGTAAGGTACTCAATATCAATTATTAATTTGTAGAACTGTATAAAAGCAATATCACACTCTCAGATGTGCTACCAAACATAATCTCATTGAAATTCCGTTGTTCTCGATACTAACTTTTTTTTCATAAACCAGTTTTTCTTTTTTTTTTAACATAAATTAAAGAAACCTCAATCACATTATAGCTGTAACTCTTAAATTCAGTTAACAATGAATAATAGTAATACTAGCAATAGTATTAGTATAATGATAGTACTATTATTGTTATTGCAGCTATTTATTCAGTTATTTATACAGTTATCATGAATGGTGTTTTACCTGGTAAAGCAAGCATGGACTGAAAATTCCAACAATTGAAAGTACCGGTGGAGTCAACTGCACAGGACATCCAGAGGTTCTCAAAAATGTCTGAGGTGATGATGACATTGTCATCGTCTGTAGATACTTTCCAGGAGTGATTATGTAATGATAATACAGCAGACCCACACGCCAAAAAACCCAAGAGAAGTGCAATAATTTGCAGTATGTCTTTCATATCTCTGGATCTTCTGCTTTTCCAATGTGTTCTGGGTGGCTGGTGGTCAATCTATGTTCTGTTGTGCATAATGTTCCAAGATATATAGGCTGCTTGTCTAGCCATGTTGCCTGTTAAACTTAATCTCACTTAAATCCAGATTTTTGTCTAAGGCAGATAAGAACACAAATGAATCACCAACCAAAATCAATGCTCATTACCTTTTTTTTTTTAAAACAGCACTGTGGAATTTCATAATACCACAGCGAGCTATGCGCAGTGATAAAATAACTTGCTGTGTTTAATGACGTGTTGCACCAATAAATGGAATTTAACCTTGTAATGAACATTAGGGGCCGTTTATGATTTTACTGTACAACAGTTTCTGATTAAGCTGTTTGATTTTTACGCCTGGTAGCTGCCAGAAGTTATAAATAGGCTACCGCAGGTATACTGCTATAGAAAAACCTATAAGGTAACATGAACTTACTCCAAAGAACTATAAAGTAAATTCAGTAATTCTTCAATATACAGTGAAAAGTGGTTTATAGTGACATTCAGGAGGTAAAGATAATGCTTATAGTTATAAATGAATGAATTAAGATTAAAAAATAAAAAAGTAAAAAACATAAAAAGAGGAATTTTTAGGTAATTTAAGATCATTTTATTAAACATGAGAAAGTATTATCTTTACATAACAGTTTCAGGTAGTTACAAAAAAAAAAAAAAGAATAAAGAGCAACTATTTAAGAATGTACTTTTTTGAAAGTGTATTTGGGTAATCAGTACATGTACAAAGTATTCATATTTGCAATGGTTAAGCATTAACAAGTTCTAAGATGCATTGCAGTGCTTTATCTTCTTTTATCTATGTGCTGTTCAGATTGGAGGGGCTGTTTATACAACTTTACAAGTTGTTGCAGTGTATTGTTTATTCTGTGTATTTTGTGTTGTGTAATTTGTAGCACTAAAGCATTATGAAAAGTTATTGGTACATATGGGTGATATTAAGTTATTAAATCCCTTAGTAGAAATTGCGTTCTACACCCCCCACCCCGTGCACGCCAGTATTCTAAAAAGTAATACAAATAAAATCCCAAATGTGTTGACATATGTAATGTTATGCTTTATATTAATTTTATTACCTGATAAAAGCTCAGATAACTTTAATTTATTCTGTAATTCAGGCAAGTTCAATCAGTTCATTAAAGTTCAATCGGTTCAACTCAATCAGTTCTACCTGACATATCATAAACAGGGACCTTTTTCCATTTTTACACATTTGAATGAAAGGACTCAGGATAAGCACTTTTCCAATATATATAAAATTCATCAATAAATGCAAAATAATGGTTGACTGTGTGATGTTTTACAGTATAATGTTTAAAAAATGGCTGATGTTATTGTATGCATAGTTTCGCTCTGTATGCACATCCAGCTGAATTTGTTATCATTATATCAAGATACAAAGAGGAACCTTTGATCATCTAACTGATAATTAGACACCACCTCCACTATCTTATTGTTTTTAAACTAGGCTACAGGCTTTGTAAGTATTCAGGCATACACTTAATAAATAACTGGATAGTTATAGAAGCCTTCGTCACACCTCAATACAATGTGATCTTTAACTTCAACAAAGGAGGAGTGGCTTTTAGCTAAAAGGGTTTGTCTACTAGAAGCATTTGGTTCTAACATCTGAAAGAAATGTTACTCCAAATTGCCTTAAAATCTGTTCAAATAAAAAGCAACATCACAAATGTACCAACTGTTTGGGTTTTGACTTAAACACACACTTAGTTGTGTTATTTAAGGAGGTGAACACAAATACAAGACAAAACTGCTCATGTTAATGGGGTGTCAAGTTTATAATTAATGAAAATTAAAAATCAATTTTCCATTACAGCTGCTGACGCATATCTATATTTTTGCATGCTCAGTGATGGTACAGGACATTTTTAAAAATACAAAGTATAAACAGCATAATACAAATAAAAATACAAAATAAATAAGTTAAACAATTCTATATCATTAAATCCCTTTTATACAGTTTGTGACAAAAAAAGAAAAGATATTTTTCATAAGAGCAATGTGAACAGGTGCAGCTCTGTTTTGCTATAAGTGTTTCTGACTTTAAAAAGCACTGGCTTTTTCTGGAGGATAAGTTATATATATATATATATATATAAGGCATCAGCGAGTTAATCGGTTCACTGTCAGTATTATGATGACTCCAAACCTAAAAGAGGGATTAATATTTTTCTAATTTGCAAAGCATGATGATTTGGCTCGCCTCATCCTGTTATGCAGATTTCTTAGCCACAGCTAAACCAATCAGCCCAGCCAATCCGGCCAAACCCAGGCCAATGCCACCAACAATTGCCATTCCAACCAGCCCATCTAGAAAACAAAACAATGAGAAGCATGTTAAATGCAAATTCCCCATTTAATCTTAATACATGTGAAGATTATTTATATACTGGACCTACATGGCCTACACCAGGGTTTTTTAAAGGGAACCCCGGGTATTAAGACTTGTATGGCTTAATATGATGTAAAAGTTGTCTCTTACTGAAATATTTAGTTAAAAAATTCATTTAAAAAAAAAATCCACATCGTTTTATATATATTGATGTGCTATGGGGGGCGCCATTACTTCAATGACGTGAAATGGTCACATTTGGGCCCAATCCCAATTCTACCCCTTACCCCTACACTTTCCCCTACCCGTCCGTTTGGCGCGTTCACGTGTAGGGGTAGGGGTGTCTCAATTCTCTTTTGGTTGGAGGGGTAGAGGGAAGGAGAAGGGCTAGATAGCCCTCCAAACGAAGATTTTTCGGGACCTCACTTCAAACGAAGGGCTAAGAGAAATTTCCAACATGGCTGCTCACTCGAGCAAGCAGACCCATAAATGTAAGTAATTTTTGCCATTTATAAGGATTTTTATGACAATTTTTCATTATATGTATATTACCTTCAATCTTGTGTTTGTGTTTACGGTGATGTTCTGTAAAGAAACGTTTGCAAAAAAATCGCTAAAGTTTGCTAGCGGATAGCACTGATTGCACGATATTAGAAAATATATTTTTATCTACAGGGCTCGAAATTAACTTTTTTACTTGGTAGCACTGGTGCTCCCAACTTCAAAAAGTTAGGAGCACCAAAAAAAAATTTAGGAGTACCAAATGAATATTAAGGTTGTATTAAATACAACTACACAACCTATAGCTTACAGTCTAGATATGTTATGTAGCCTAATTTGTCGCTCTCTAAACTTGGGGTATTAAAATTGCTTTTGAATGCGCGCGCGCCTTTTACTTTCGGTTTCGTTTTAACGATGGCGCTAAACTCTCGGCGGTGCTGAGCGTACATTCTACAATACAAGACATTAATTTAACAAAACTATTTGAAAGTGGGGGGATTTTGAAAAGTGTGTCCCCAGTGGAAATTACGCCCCTGCCTGAGTGGAACTCTGAAGCGGAGTTATCATTTGATGTGAATGTGCCGCGTTGTACAGTATATTGAGACTGAGGCGCCAGAATTGCGTCTGACAGAATGTGTGCTGTAGCACGAAATATAGTATATTTCTTCAAAAGTAGATTGTGGAGACATTTTATTTGTCCGCAATCAAAAATCGTCGTATCACACATCCCTAATTTCAATGTAGTTTACAAATCCGGAACAGAGGTTGGTTGAGAAAGAGAAAAATACGGCCGGTTCCGAGTTTCAGCGGAGCGCAGTGACAGGGAGTGATTGACGGCTAATATCTAAATTCTGCATTAAAGTTAAGAATGTAAAGATCGAGTTTAATTAGTTGTGTAATGTTGGAGAAAACGGAACTGTCACTGTATCAACGTATGATGACGTATGACAGTGTAATAGTGGTGTCCCATTTCTTAGGGGAAAATTTTTAACCCTTCCCCTTCCCACTTTGTTTCAAGGGGCAAGGGGAAGGGGCGAGGGGTAGGCAAAGGGGTAGAAAATAGAATTGGGATTGGGCCTTGGTGAACTACTGGCGCAACCTGTTACTATTTTAACTGCAACACAACTCGGAAATGAAAATACTGATACGATTTCACACTGTGACTTTTGGTTGTAATTTTTTTTTAGTCGAAAGGCGACAAGAAAAGCAATGCAAGTCTTTACTGCTTTTTCTAAAGATAAGAAGACGAGAAAAGAATGGGAAGATGCCTGTAGATTAAAAAAAACATCCTAGAGACCTGCATCTTTGTTCTCTCCACTTCAGCCCTGGGGCTTTTAGTATGCCACAGCTACTGAAAGAGTTTACAAACGGCAAAGACAGGAAATGCTAGATGCCATACTGGGAGAACGTAAACATGCTGATGCTTGTCATGATGCCATGGCCACTGAATAAGTTTCTCAGCGTCTATTTCACTCAATATCTGGGGTCTTTAGACTTCAGGTGGAAACAAATGATCGTAAAGCATTTGGTTTAACCCTATGCTTATATCCATTGCCACTTGTAAGCTCTTTCAGTAACTGTGGTCATCATATGTCATTGTATCAGTATTTTATTTTCCTAGTTTGTGTTGTGGCAAAAATAGTAACAGGTGTCGCCAGTAGCTTACTGAGTACAACCACCCCTATTAAAATGGTTTTAAAAAAGGCACATTCAAGTGTCACAATGACTGTCGTTTGTCAGTGCCTCACCTGTCAAACTTTAATAAGTGGGTAGATGACATGAAGCAGCCTGAGTTTAGCTACACTGAAAACAGATGGCCGCTCATATCCTACATACAGCTCCTGATCGTGTTTGGTGGGGGTCTGTCCACAAAATAACAAAAGCACATACCTTCTTTGGGGAGTAATTTCACTTTAGTATTTTAAGCATTGCAATCCATGCTTATTTTCTCTTGTCAGTTTTTGGCATAACATGCACGAGATAAGGCAACATTTACGGTACTTTCCAGGAATTCCTTCAGTTTGTTTGTTTGTTTTGACAGCACAGCTTAACCCTGTGCTCATTTTTACTTTTAGCAGTATTCAAAAAGTAGTAGTTGTTTTTTTTTTTTTTGCCCTGTTTTAACATGGGATCCTTCGGAGACCAAAAAAGAACAGTATACAAACCGAAGTAAGAATTCATCATTGCAGTGTTCGTCAGTTACTCAAGAAAAAAGGTGGATACTGCATATTTTCACTATACACTATTGAATGAAGAAACTGACTTCAGTTATACAAAAAAAATAAAAATAAAAAGGGCCTTTAGCAATATTCATGCTCACCTTTCTTCATGGCTTTATCAATGAGTTTCTCCAGTTCTTCAGCTTGAGAATTTCCTGGTTCATTCCTCAGTAAAGTCTTAATGTACTTCAAAGCCCTCTCATATTCCTGGAATTAAAATAAAACATGAGAATGAGAGTAGCTAAATCATTCCAATATGAGTTTTCAACTGAAAACATAGGAAAAGCTCTGATAACAACCTTGAGCTTATAGTTGGCAACACCCAAGTAAAACAGGTAATCCCGCTGGTCATCCTTGGTACCCTTATGTACAAGTTCTGGTAAAAGACAAAGCATTTCCATATTTAGATTTATTAACAAAACATTTATGGTTATTGTATATATGAAATTTAAACAGAATTCTGATGTACTTTAAAAGCATTGAATTCTTTGTGTATTTCTGAATGTATTTTTAATAAATTAAAAGATTTTGGCAAAACAAATGGGTGTCGCATTACTGATCCAATTATAGTTTAGTGGCAAAGCTTTCGTTTTTCGTTTTGATGGGTTCCAGATTCAAATCCAGGCCTGACATTCTGTATATTTACTAAGTTGTTTAACAGGAGCTCAGGTGGTTAAGGTGGGGAAAAATATTTACACCCTTAATCTTTTCATTTTTATAGTCAAAATATCTTTGTGAGGCCTATTTCCCCCCTGCTCTATTCATTGTGCTCACACCTTTTACTTTTTTACTTTGTCTGCAGGTATATACAAATGTCTCAGCAAGACTGAATTATGAAGGTGTCACTGCAGTAAAACTGTTCACTTTGTTTCAAACCTATGGACTTCAGTTCAACTAAAGACAGTCTGCCTCCACATAAATCAAACAATAACATTTATAACCTTTTCATTGTCCCTTTTATCAGATAAGAACAGAGTGCTGTCATTTAGAATCCAGACTAGGCACCAGACTACTGTGAAGTTGCAATCCTTTGTAAGTGAAAGTATGGGAAATTTAACAATTATGGTATAGACAGAAAGCCGTTCACAACACTCATTATGACATCAACTTAAAACTAAATAAATATTCTTGATTAATAGCTAACATTTCACATGATATTATTATATTTAGATTTACCAGTTACAAAATGTTTCAGTGGTGACACAGTCACACCTTGTGATTCTCACATGGACCCCTCAATACTCTGAACTCAAAGTGCAAAGAGCACTCATTTTTAAAAGAAAACCACTCCATGAAAGCCATGTAATCACACTGTTATATGACCTATAAAAGTCACATAACTTAAGGTCAACATCTTTATGAAACATGCACAAGCTGTAGCAACTTAATAGCACATCAATATACTCCACTCTTACTTATGCAGTAAACATGAGTAGAAAGCATTTAACTCTCTACTGACTGAGAGGACACAAATATAAAAAGTTATATAAAACACTAGTTTTCCAAACAACAAAGAACACAAATAGTGTAACTTGAAGGTGCTTTTGTAAGAAATACTCAATTTATTATACCTAATGAAATTCTGAAAAAAAGTCCCAGCAGAGGTTGTTCTTCCTTCGCCAGCTTTGACTTTCTTGGCCACAACTTCTCTGAACTGTTGACTAGTGCAATACTCCTGCCCCCGGTTTCACAGACAAGGCTTAAGCCTAGTCCTAGACTAAAATGTAAGTCTGAGCTGTTTCAACTGAAATAAAATTGCACTGATTGATCTTAAAATATATCAGTGCCTTTGTTTTGTCTCAAGATGCACACCAGTAATGTTTTTTTTCTAAGCATGTTTATAAAAATGACTTAAATGTCCTAATTGAACTATGGCCTAATCCTGGCTTAGTCTAAGCCCTGTCTGTGAAACTGGGCCCTAGTGTTTAGTGCAAAATCTTGAAAATTCACTCATATTATCCATAATACTATAAATGTCTAATCTGATTTAACTGTGTTTTATACTTTTTCATATTTTTATTAATTAATTGTTTTATGTTCTATGTTTACACTAAAACGTTCATTATCAAGTTTTTATTTTTTTAATCTATTAAAACATTTAATCAAAACATTTATTGCTTGTGTATTTGTATTTCATTCATTTAATCTAATAAAAGTTTAAATGTTCTGCAACGAGGAGGTTTCGTTTTGGAAACTTGTGGAAAAGAGAGTTAAGAGCAGAGACGTCAAAAATTATTTCCCAACTAAATTTACTTTTTTTGAACTTGTAATTTCTCCTGATGCTAAATGTTTGTAATGGGATAAAACTATAGAGTTTTAGTATTTGGTTACCATCGAGCAGCACTATTCCCTTCTTGATGTCCTCCGGGTGTTTGCTCCTGATCAGACACCACGCATACTCGAACTGCGTGTCTTTAGACACAGAACCCTTTGATAACTCTGCCTTGTATTTCTTCTCAAATTTCTGAAAATCAGAATAATACAAAGTTGACAACGTGTCCGGGCCAAAGATTCGCTTTCAGCTGATCATCAGGGCAAATAAAAAAAGCTCTAACCACTCACGTACAGACAATTAATTTGCTGTTACAGAGCATAGAGCCTTTGGCAAATGTGGACTGTAATCGCACTTGTTCAGAAAGGAAGTTTTTGCACATGATGTTCCATATTATTATTTATCAAACAGACAAGAGAAAATACCACAAATTACCTCTAGATCCTCTGGGGCAACAACCTCACCAACAACAGCTTCCATGATAACGGAAATAATTTTGTGTTTACATCGGATGTTCCACAGTCACATGATTGCAAAAGATTTTTAATGTATACGGATTGACTCTCTAACACTTGACAGTTCTTTTTTTAATGGCGGTTAGCAAGCAAACGTATTGTGCACTTCCGCCACCTGCTGAGATGGAGTCTAGAGCGTCAGTTTGGAATAAATAAAACAGACAGGGGAGTAAAAGAAGAAAAAATATTTAAATAAATTATTTTAATTAAATCTGTTGCCTTTAAAAAGTCTAGCAAGATGTTTAAAATTTGTAGGAAAAATTCTTAGTAAATTCTTAAGTGACAAACAATTTTTACCTAATGACTTATTATTCTGTAACATTAACCTTTCATTTTAGTCATATTCCCAGCATTTCTCCAGTAGGCCTACTTTTTTAGCTTTCTTATTTTCATGACCTTCAATAAACCTTTCTCAATTGCTGATGCTTAACTATCAAACTGCCATAGTCTATTGTACAGACTAATCAGAGACTAATCAATGTTACCACAGATGCTTGCTCTAACATAAATATTTATTGTAGGTCTTTGTCTCTTAAAAAAAAAAAAAACATAAGATGCATTTTAGACAATGAAAATATAAATCCCCAGCAATTTGCCTATTTTCCTACTTTATCTATAGCATTTTGGACTTTCCAAAATGTTTCCTTTCTACGTGATTTAAGTTTTATTTTCTCTTTCATAATGCAGCATCAACCTGCATATGAAGAGTTCAGATGAAAAATCAGCTAAAAACTATCTCGGTCAAAAATGAGATAATGATACTGAGTGAATGCTTCTGACACATAGTATCCGTCCATCAAATACTTTTACTTCAAACTCGCTAAATTCCAGCCTCAGCCCAATCAGAAGTACCAGTACTTACACAGAAACCTATACAAAGTAGCCACTTCATAAATTGATCCTATCTCAGGTTGCACTAGGAATAAAGCTTTACAGTGTACAGTAATTAGGCCTACTACAATTAATTTACATTACATTTGCATGTTTCATATCTTGATAAAAATGTCACACAATCAAGTCATAAACATATTTACAGTAGGCCCTATATTTATTTGTAACGTTTCTGTATTAAAAAGTAACAGATCATTCAGATATGTTCATATAAAAATTCTCACTTCTGGTTCATCTTATTGGTTCTCAGTTAAATGAGTCGCTAGCTTTAGCTAGTACTATTTATGAATTCAGGTGTGCTTTTTCACTATGGTCGCAAGTCGTTACCAATAGAGTTAGGTGGAATTTGCGACTATAGTTATAACGATGCTTTTGAGAAACGCACACCAGATTGCTTCTGTGAGCAGATTCAACCAATTTATTGAAAAGATTCTACTCAAAAGAATATTGTTTATCAAAAGAACTGTACTAGAAGTTTATGAGCTTCAATCGGGTGTCAAGTGCAAAAAAAACTTCCGCTATAACGTGCTTAGAAAAAGCAAAACAAAAGAGGACCACGTGATTTAACCTAATTGATTAACTAAGCCAATCTGACAGGTGCTCTTCCCAGTCAAAACGAAGTGCCATGCGACTGCTGATCTATTGAAACGAAAACACTTGAGATCATCGGGTTAAAAATTTTGGAGAATCATTTTTGCTCTACTCAAGTTCACATACAGTTGGCAGATTTTTTTCTTTATGGTCATGTATTACGTTTATTTGCTGTGGTGAGTTTTGCTTTGTCCCTAATAATGAAACTTTTCAATATATTTTGAAGACGTTATATTGCTGAGATTATAGATTTCTGTTGTCTTGTTTTGCGTTGCCTTTTACCTATACATTAAAAATGTAAAATTGTGAAATGTTGCGTTTTTCAGGTTTCTTTTGTTTGGTTTATGTCCTATCTTCGTTCCTGATTCCATACCTATTGGTAAGAAAATCGAATGTTTTTCTATAAACATTTGCACTATGGACAATACAAAGTGATATGCTAGTCTAAAAGATGTGTTTGTTTTTAGGTATGTTCAGGACAGAGTGCCATGATCGTCATTTCTGGTTGTCTGTCAACTCAAATTTCCTAGGTCACAAATTTAGGTTTGATGTTCAAGGTATTTTTTTTTTTACTCCTCAATCTCCTTGCTTTGACTGAATGTTTTTTATTGTTAAATTGTAAGACACCTAGCTACATAACCTGAGTTCGTCCTGGTTTGAAGTATGATAGGTGGGTGAATAAAGGGAATCTAGGACAGTTTTGTCATTTTGACTGCAACTGTAAAGTCACCACAACACTTGATAACCAACAAATGATACCTTAATAACAGGGCAAAACAACTACTTTATGATTTTCTTGACCTTATTCGTAATACGGAAGTAGACTGACTTATGATGGAGCAAAAGCATTGCCCTGATTACCCTAATTCACCCTGTAACTGGTAACAGAAATTATGTAATTTTATTTACTCTTACAGCAGATTCTGAGGTCCATGAGGTTTCTGGTCAGTGGGCAGCAGAGTGTGGCTATACTATGGCTTTTGACTCCTGGGGTGACCTGCTGCTGCGTGTTTCCTACCTGGCCTGTCTAGTGGAGAACCAGGTGAGAAACACATAAGAAAGGTCACCCAAAATGAGGCTTTTCCGAACATTGGTTAACTGTAAATGGTTTGACATTGTATTAAATTTAACTGTGTTTTACAGTAAATTTAATTTTTCGCAAGAAAAAAAAATGAATTGGCATATAATTTATGGTGAAAACAGTGAAAGGATATTCCCATAAATCCCTGCATGACATCACATATGTTTTATGTTTTATTTAAATACGTTTGTTGTTGTGTTGTTTTGTTTGTTTGTTTTGTTTGTTTTTATGTAGTTATCAGTAATACTGATGTGTTAAGTTTATTGAATTATTGCAGTGTTGTGTGTTCCCTTGAAGGTGTTCTGACTTGATGTGTACGTCCCTGTGCACTGTCTATATACGAGTATTAGCCATGTTTTATAGTCAGGATGGCTGATTTCAGAAATCATTTGCCTTTCTATTTTACCACAATATGCCGTCACATTATATGTGATAACCATTGTTGCTTGTTGTTGTTGTTGTTGTTGTTGTTGTTGTTGTTGTTGTTGTTGTTGTGTGTGTTTTTTTTTTTTTTTTTTTTTTTTTGTTTTTTTTGTTTTTTTTTTTTTTTTTTTCAGTGAATATCCAGCAACTACAGACGGGATATTTTTATGGTGATAAAATTACGTTGTATGACAACTGATAAACTTTAGAGTACAATAGCAGTGTTGATTACTTTTTGTTTCAGAGGGAGACTGAATTTCGGTTGATGGTGTGGTTTATAAATCAGGACTCAAATGGGGAAGAGAAATCCTACCCTTTACTGCTCATCTGCCCTCTTCAAGTCCCATGGGGACCTCGGGAGCTTGTCTGTGAGCAGAACTACATAGAGGTGGAACAAATATCTTATCTTTCATGTTATCAAGTGTAAATTTCCTGATGTAAACAAAATGTTGTGTGGAAACGCAAGTTCTGTGGTGCTTTCTCATTCCCCCCAGGTGTCTGTGCTGAAACTTCCGCCTCCTGATAATTACGTAGGCACACCATGGGTAACACCAGCCCCTGTGGTAAGAGACTCTGAGCATTTTTACTGTTATAATGAATGTATTTGAATAATCCACTTTATATCATTGCTACCAGCACCTGTGAATTGAATTAATAGAATTACCTTTCATCGATTGATCAAAAACGTGGTCAAATCCTAAGACAGTCTTGCACCATTGATTGAACTAGGCTTGCTATAAAGTCAGAGGAGAACTGGATTTTGCTGCGTGGAACGAGGTTCTTCCAATGTATTTTTAATTGCTACAACCAAAACCTCTGGCTCTATTTAAATGACCAAAATCTTGACCAAATTATAAACAATATGTTTGCTATAATATTTAAATAATTTTCAACCATAATAACGAATGGCATCATGTAGTGTTTTGGCTTAGAATCAGAGATGCCACTAATTGAAATTAAAGTCATAACCTATATTTCTCAAATTTTTATCTTAAATGACTGCTAATTAAATTTGGAAAATATTACGTTTTAATAAATAAATAGTTTATATATCTCATTTGCCTGAACACTCTGACATGTACCTAATGCACTACAGCATTATGTGCTAGACTAGTGCAGTATAGCAAGATCTAAAATCTGGAGGATCACCTGTATCATTGTTTTATTTTAAGGCAAGATAACATTATGTCTTTCTGTAAAGCTGCTGTGAAATGATTTTTTTTATGACTTTACGACTATGTTGGGCCACTCAAACATTGCAGTTCTGTTTGGTTCTGCTGTTGATGCACATTATTATATGATATATTTATATTTATATTTATATTTATATTACAGTATTTATATTTATATTTATATTACCTGTGAAAAAGTTAGGACATCCTATTGAATTCCATGGTTTTCCGTATCAGGACATCACAAAAAAAAAAGATCCTTGGCTGGTCTTAAAAATTCGAAAATAAAACCTCAGATGAGCAACAACACATGACAAATTGCATCGTGTCATTATTTACTGAACAAAAATAAAGCCAAAATGGAAAAGCCATGTGTGACAAAGATGGACACAGTTACTGTTAACATTGGAATTAAGAGGGTAAATAACAGTCAAACACTGCTAATCAAATACCTTTGATTAACTGATCATCAGCAAGTCTGAGCGCCTCTATGAAAGCATAAGCTTTGGCAGTTTGCTGGTCTGGAGCCTTCAGGTGTGTGTTAACACAATGCCAAGGAGGTAAGACATGAGCAATCATCTTAAAGAAACAATTGTTGGTGCCATCAATCTGAGAAGAAGTAATACGGCCATTTACAAACAATTTGAAGTTTATTCACAAGTGGAAGACATTTAAAACGGACACTTCTTCTTCCAGGAGGTTGTGGCTAGAAGGGATACAGCTCAGACCGAAAACTAACAATGAAATGAATTGTTCTACCTGTTGGACGTCTACACCTACCCCAACCCTAAACTTCGCCCTTACTATAATACAAAAACAGTTTTATTGTTGTATGTGACAAAAATAACGTTAGTTATTAAAAACATGTTAAATGATAAAGTTCATGACAATACCATTAGAAAAATATGAGACAAAATGGCATGTTCGGAAGGCTTGGCAGAAGAAAGCCTATTCTATCAAAAAAAAAAAAAACAAAAACAAAAACATTGCAGCACGGTTTAGGTCTGCAAAGTTGCGTCTGAACAAAACACAAGTCTTCTAGAATAATGTCCTTTGAACAGACGAGACCAAAGTGGAGAAGTTATCTCCATAATGCACAGCGCCAAGTTTGGTGAAAACCTAAAGAGCATATCAGCAGAAACATCTCATACAAAAAGACAAGCTTGCTGGAGGAGGGCTGATATTTTTGGGCTTGTTTTGTAGCCACAGGACCTGGGCACCTCACAGTCATTGAGTTGGCCATGAGCTCCTCTGTATATCGAAGTATTCTAGAGTCAAATGTGTGGGCATCTGTCCAACATCTAAAGTTGGGCCAAAGTTGGGTCATGCAACAGGAGAATGATCCCAAGCACACCAGTAAATTTACAACAGAATGGCTGAAAAGAAAAGAATCAAGGTGTTGCAATAGCCCAGTCCAAGTCCAGAGCTCATCCTGACTCAAATGCTGTAATGAGAGCTGTGCATCAGCAAATGCCCAAAAACCTCGATAAACTGGAACAACGTTGAAAAGGAGAGTGGTCCAAATTCCTCCAGAACAATGTGATAATGCTTCAAGTTATTGCTGCTAAAAGTGGATCTACAGGCAATGGACTCATAGGGTGTCCTAACTTTGTCACGCATGGCCTTTCCCTCTTGGCTGTATTTTTCTTAAATAAATAATGACACTGTGTGATTTGTCATGCGATGATGTTTAACTGAGGATTTATTTTCCAAATTTTAAGACCTGCCAAGGACCAGATATTTATAATGTCCTGATACAGAAAACCATGAAATTCAATAGGGTGTCCTAACTTTTCACATGACTAATATCTCATATTTATATATGTATATATATATATATATATATATATATTCAATGTAACTTCACCTTTCAGCCTCATGGGACAATAACCTATTACTTAAATGCAATAGCAAATGACAGTGCCACAATAGCAAATGATCCAATCAATTCCTGATGGACAAAATCATGTTCCACCCATTTTTATTTTTCCTTGTTTGAGAAGTTATTTCATTCAGATATGTCACAATAGAGGACAAGATGATCACAACTTCCATTTTATACTGACTTTAATGGTCTCCTAGTCTCCTGTGAGGGCTAGGTTTAGGTGTAGGGTAGGTGTAGGGTGATAGAAAATACGGTTTGTACAGTATAAAAACCATTACGCCTATGGAATGTCCCCATAAAACATGTAAACCCAACATGTGTGTGTGTGTGTGTGTGTGTGTGTGTTTTGGGTGAGGCCCATAAGCTATCAAATGCGTATTATGTTTTCTGGTCTTCTTAGGAGTTGGGTGAGGGTCTGAGGGAATGGAGGGTGGTGTTCCGTATACCAGCACCGAGTCAGGAGGGTGGCATAAGGGAGGAGACTGTTCCAGTGAGAATGGCACACTTGTTGGGCTACCACATTAACACCACCGACTCTCGCATCCTCCTGCGTTGTGCCTACGGATCCAAACTGGCATACACGCAACAGGTCGGGGATGGTTTTTAGATGCAAGCCTAAATTTCATTTTCAGAATGGGAAATTATGAAAATCACATTTTGTCTGAATGGTTTCAGTGGGGTGAGACTGACGTGGAAGTGGTCAGTGCAACCATCTTGTACAAGATCAAATGGACCCTGTTGACTGTGGACATGTCAGTGGCCTGCACCATGAGTATGTTGTTCTTGATGACCCCCATTTTTTCCAATTATGTAGCTCATAAACTGATGTACTACATGTCCAAACCTAATTATCTTTCATGCAAATGCTCTACTGAGCCCCTTAGTTATTTTCCAGCTTATCTCTTCCTCAAATCCTCTCTTAGGTCAGGCTCGAATGGATGGCTCTGATGTATTGTGGTCACTACCACGTGACCTCCCCACTCTGGTCCATCTTCCCTTCATAGAAAAGGGTCTTAAGTTGGGTGTTGGGGGGCAGTACCTGTCTGAGTGTGTTGCCCACCAGCGTGGTTACATGATTCACAACAACAATAGAACTCTGGAGATCCGTATTCCATTTGGAGCTGAAGGAGGATTCATCAAGGTACCCCAGAAATCATCTTAACTCGGTGTTTAGCTGAAAAGTATAACATTTTCCACTTTTTCAATTACTCAAGTATGAACATTTTGAATTTAGTGTTTCTGTTACAACCATCTTTTTTCCTGTGCTTGGTCAGAGTCACGTGATTGATGGACTGTACTCTCAGTCATATTTTGTGGATGTTTTCCTACTGCGCGAATGGGAGGATACAGCATGGAGTCTGACTCAGCAGCGGACATTCAGAGCACTTTTTATTTATCACCTGCCCCGACCAGTCACACTTATTAATAGTGAGAACACAAACCAATCTGCTTGCACCCTGTTCTCTAACTGCTACATGTTACTTTTGTCTTTTATGGCCAGACTTTTGACTATCAACGTGAAGTCTGGTCCACTTTGCATTCTGGCAAATAACTGCCTACTTGCAGAAGACAAGACCATCTGACTGGTGTTTGTATGTGTGTGTCTCTTTTTGCCATTGTAGAGACTGTTCCTTCACAGAGGGAGTTTTCCATCTCATTGTGCTGTTTTCCTCATGATGTTTCTTTGGGGAATGTGACTGTAGCAGGCCAGCCAGTGCTCTGGGAGGAAATGGAAAGGAATGGAGTTCGTCTCTCTCAAAATCCATTTCCCAATAACACCTACATGTATTTGTTTCAGATGCCCTTTTCTCATCCACTCATTTCACAAACGGTAATATATCACATGCACTGTTTGCCAGTGTTTTAATTGATATTTTAACAAGGAATGCCTCCCTCCCTCTTTTAATAAGGAATGCTTCCCTCCCTCTTTGTTGGTTTAGTATTTAGGAGACCGGTTTAGGAAATACACTCTTTATGGAGTCTTTTCCTTCATTATGTTTCCTGATGGAGAGATCTACAACTATTCTGCTACTGTTGAGGCAAAGCTGCAGGATGTTGGTATGTAATGTTTGGCTTTATGCAGAAACGTTGGTAAAATAAAGAATCTTCTTTGCAAGTGAGTGTGTGGTTACATGTCTTTATGAAACGTTGGTGTTTTCTGACCTGCACCTCGTATGGTGTGCGTATGCTTATCTATTTCATTAAAAATATTCTCATACATTGAATGTTATTGCATACTATTTTGCGAAATAGTACACTGAGCATATACACTGTAATGCAAAAGTACACTGAGGTGCACAACTGAGTACTAGTGAAACCAAACTCAAACCACTTCCTGCATGTAGTCTCTGGTTCAGTACTGCGGTCCTCATGATAGTGTTCACATTACCAGGTATTTATGGGAATCATACTCTGTTTTAAACTCCGCTTTCAGTGTGAAAGTGTCCTAAAAAATGTGAATACAAAACACAAGGAAAAAGTCCCAAGTACAATTCCAGAATGCATTTGTTTTACCTGTGTCTTTTATGTCTCTCAGTCTTGCCCAAGCTTGAAGGCGATTGTACAATCCAGGGTGTGCGTACATTGGCTTACTACGGTAATATAGACTCCTCTGAGTGGAGTTTGTATGTAGGAGGGATGAAGCTTGACTGGGAGCTGGTGGAGCTTGGGGGATTTTCTCTGGATCCCCATGAGCTCTACCTTAGCCTGGAAATTCCACTCTATGCGCCTGGTATGGCCTATGAGGTACAGGAAATGCCCAAGACCAGTTATTATTTATTTGAAGTAGATGTAGCAACAAGATTGGTATGAACTGTAATAATTTTAAGACTGAAAGATCAATGTAATGCTTTCCTCTGTCTCTTAGGGCTTGGGACTGCAAGGTCTGTTAGTGAGTGTGCTGGTGAGTTTAGTTCATCTGGAAACAGCAGAAGAACAGACTCACGTGCAGCGCTGTGTGTTCCCTGTGAAAGAGTTATTGGGTAATTTATAGAAACTATTGTATTCTTGATGGACACTTTATCCATACATGATATGATGTCAGGAAATTATTGTATTAAAATATTTCTTGACATCATATGTGGTACTTGTCTAAACAGGCAAGTATGATGTGTAGTTTAATAACATAGGCTGCTTAATATCTATCTATCTATATATATATATATATATATATATATATATATATATATATATATATGTATATGTGTATGTACGCAATGTGTTCAGGAAAAAAAAAGAAAAAGAAAAAAAAAACAACCTCAAAATCGATGCTGAATCATTTCTTGATTCGTGTTGATATATATAGCAACACGAATCAAGAAATGATTCAGCATCGATTTTGAGGTTGTTGTTTTTTTTTGTTTTTTTTTTCTTTCCTGAACACATTGCGAATCTGTATAAGCTCAGAAGGCACTGCTTGCTTTACAAACAGCCGTGCTCTGCTTGTTCCCAAAACCTTACATGCACTTAAACCTAAAATAATTATTCATACAATTCGAAAAGATTGAAGTGAATTACAAGGGTGTTGACAGTTGGCTGTGTTTACATTTAATCTCGCTTCATAAAAGCATGCTGAGCCGAGGTGAAATTACAGGACTCACAAGTGCTCTTCAGCACTCTTCTTCGTGAGCGTGTTTATGCATGTATTAATGAACAATTCATCAAAGATGTTTTATCAAAACACATTAAACACTGTTTCCGATCATTAATCCGGTATGACAAAACGAGGAAAAATGTTATGATATTCTGACACACATTTCATAATTTAAATGACAGACAATTTTATTTTTAACGTTATTGTTTTTATTATTGCGCAATGTAACATTGTTATCATAATAAACACCTGTTGAATGACAATTTCATTGCTCTTTAATGTGATGTGCTTTGTATGCTATTCTTGCATATATATATTATATAATATAATATGATATGCAGTCGGAATATCATGACAACATTTTTCCTTATTTCGCCATACCCGATTAATGATTGGAAACATCAGAACCATCCCATGCTATGGGCATTGCCATTCATATAGGCTACAGTGGAAGTTATTTTTACACAACTACTCGACACTTACGGTTTTCGAATGCAGGCTGTGAAAAAGGCCTATCAATTCTAAAGAGAATCTGTTTTATACTGTACAAACCATATTTTCTGTAGCCCTGCACCAACACTGCACCTAAACCTACTCATCGGAGGAAATTGTTCTTTACTTTCTAAAAAAAACTCATTCTGTATGATTTATAAGCTTTTGTACCCATGGGGACCTCAATTTAGGTCCCCACCGTGACATGAGTCCCCATGAGTGGGTCTTCAGGTTTAAGTCCCCACCAAGATATATAACCAAACCCACACACACGCACATACACGTAGTAAACACAGTGTACAGTGCAGTAAACATTAAAAATTTTTTTGAAATAACTTTTCTTCTTTTTTTTTTTTTTTTTTTCTTCCTGTTTCTTCTCTGTACAGTGTGCCTGCCTGATGGAAGAATGGTGGTGATGATTGACACAGCTGGTGTTTCTCCCCCAGTGAACCCTAATCACACAGCCCTCTTGGATCCTGCCTGTAGACCACTGGAGACGGACAATTCCAGAGCCATATTCAGTTTCTCCATAGACTCCTGTGGCACTGTCGCAACAGTAAGAGTAGTTTCTAGTTTAATCGAGCTAGTGGAACACCTGTCTAAATTAACATTTAGATCCTTTTTCCCCCATTGAAAAGCTGTTAACGGTTTAAGCAGTTTCAGCTGTTGTTTATAATATTAAGATAAATATTCATCTTTTTGACAATTGTCAGTATTTCAAAACTTTGTTTTAATAGATATCACCTCTTTGCAGAAATCCATCTTTATAATTTATAAAATTTATCCTTAACCTGCAGCACGATGGTGATCAGGTGATTTACAGGAATGAGGTGAGAAACGTGCCTCCTTTTCCTCCACACCTAAGACCCCTCAGCCAACCTCAACCACGTTATAGGTAAACCCCCTTTATAATGGATTAATCATAAACTTGTAGCGCACAATTTGAGAGATGACTACTGTCTTCTGCCTAATGTTAGGAAGAAGTCACAGAAAAGACCAGAAATGCATTATAGAGAATGTTAAATGGATACTAAACAACTCGATAGGGCTATGATGTGGATTGACTGGATCCCTGAGTAATTAGGCAAATAAAATTTCAGATAAATTCTTTATTGAAGTTTGAAATTTAGGCCTCAGAAAAAATGTAGTTCAAGTGTATAAATGTATGAATCTGATAAAGTATATTTGTTTGTATATCCCACTATGTACATTAGTTAGTTTTGTGTCTTTCTGTTGGGTTTAGAGTTCCACTTGGCTGTGTCCATCCGGAAAATGGAAATCGCACTCTTTCCATCTACCTGCCATCCCATTCTCCCACACTTCTACCTATGAAACACACACACACACACTCTCATACAAGGCATCCAGAGGGCAAAGGTAAGGAACAGACCATACACTCACAAGATAACAATCCTAACAGGTATAAAACCTACTGAGATTGATACTTGGGCATTAGGATTTCTCTCAACATGCATTGGTTGTGAAACATGTCACAGGGCATGTCACATTTTGGTATTTGCCTACTTTGCCTTCTACCAAGTGATATATGAACTGACTGAAGTACTGTTGTAAACACGCAGCCTTTGCTCTCAGTAACAAAAGATATGGGAAGTATGGAGAAGGTGAATATCATTAGGGTAATATCATTAACATTAATTTATTGAAAGGTTAACATTTCTTTTTAAGTAGTACTTAGGATTATTTACATTGTAGAGGTTCAGCTAAGACAGTTTGGCAATCCTGACTATTACAGTGCATAATCCTTAATTGCAGTGCTGTTATCCGAAAGGCTAATAGGCTGTTAAGATTAATATAACTTTACGTACACCCATGCTTAAAGATTAATTAATTTCTTTATTCATTATACTCTTACAGATCAAAAAATGTACTCACTGCCAGTTGGAGGATGACACCCCTAAAGGTAATTGTTTATACTTTTGAAAAGAAATTAAATGTGCTAGAAGTATTAACTAAGGCTAAATCTGCCCTTTTTTTGAAGAAATTTTACTCATATTGGTAAACATTGTATTGGGTGACCTTTGAATAGGGTGTTCTGCATAGGCATTGATTATCAAGAACCTCTGTGTTATGCTTTATCCAAGGCGATAGGTGTCAGTAAAGTTGAAGAAGACTAGCAAAAAACTTGCCTGCACTGTGTCTATGGAGCTGAAGTTGGAGCCTGACAGCATAATGGAACGGGCTTGTCCTGTTAGTCACCTCATGACAACAGCAGATCTGTCCAATAAAATTTATTTGTCACAATCCAGGCTTCCTTCTGAACCTTTTTAAAAACTTCTTGATGTTCATTAAAGATAATGATAGTAAGGGGATTACTAATTAGCCCAAGCTTCCTGCTTCAATAGGAAATGAATGTGTGTGCCAGACAATTTCATAGTCTTTGTGTGTGTGTGTGTGTGTGTGTGGGTGAGTGACAGGAAGCTATTGGAGACTAAGGGCAAATAAGATCAGCAGCAAGGACATAAGAATCAACTTGGAGTGTTCAGACTGGTTGCTTGTGCGATTTGGTACTTCTCCCTCACGTTCCGCCGTCTCTGGTGATCAGTGGTTACTTCAAATGTATTCTCTGCTGGAAACCAGCCCTTCTTTCCATCAGAGAGACGCATACCTTCATACCAACCTTAATGAGCAAAATGGAAATCAATTTTAGTTTTGATTTATAAAAAAAAAAAAAAAAAAAAAAAAAAAAGGGGGGGGGATTTTATTTTAACTGTACCTTCACTGGTTTTGCGCAGCACATTGATGACATCAGATGGCTCCAGACTAAGCTCGTCTGCCTGTTTTGCTACATAATGACTGATACACTGCACTTGAGGACAGTCTGATTGACAGACAGACAGACACACACACACACACACACGTTTGTTTTTGTGAATTGTGGGGACTTTCCATAGACTTCTATAGTTTTTATACTGACCAAACGATATTGTCTATCCCCTAACCCAATCCTAACCCTAAACCTAGCCCTCACAGAAAACATGTTTGTATCGTTACACTTTCAGATAAACACCATTTACTATTTTTAATAATTTTTAACATTGTGGGGACCCACAAAATTTCAGGTTTTACTATTTGGTCCCCACAATGTAGCAAAAACTAGTACAACCACACAATATAGCTCATTATATACTGTGTATAAACTATATATGGAGAATAAACTGTCTCTTAAGGAGACCTTATCCAGAATATAATTCCGCTAAGTGTTTTTTTTTTTTTTTTTTTTTTTTAAACAGACCCACCATTCACTTTCACTGTATGGAAATCAAATGTTCTGCTGTGTTCCATGGCAAAATGTTTAACATTTGGGCATATATAGTATACAGTAGCATGAATGAGCAATTATTTACAATTTGGAAGAGAAATTCCATTAAAAGATAATGCTACTGCATTGTATGATGTTCTCCACAGTGTCTGTGAGGTAATGAATTGAAACCTCACCCCAGTCCTCATAAATCTTTTCCTCCCCGAGTGCTGCTTTAATCGATGGGAAAGCAGCCATCCACCTATGCATATCTGACCTGGGAAGAGGGTGTTAAAAAGAATGAGACAGGTCAGAATGATAAAAATGTAAATGACAGTGATTTCTGTCTGGCTAGTATGAATAAAACTGCTGAGCTATATGCATTTTACTCTGTATTAGCCTTGAGCAAGTGTTCACAGGTGCTACCCCGATGGTTTTCCAGGAGGGTCAAACAGAAACAGTGATCCAAGTGTTGTCCAAGATTGTTTTCTGTGGCTTGTACCTGAACCAGAGACCGATGAGCATGATCGATCACCACAAAGCGGTCTGGACAGCCACTGAGAGAGAAGAGAGTCAAAAAAGGTCAGGAGGTGATGACATGAGGTCAGAGATTCCTCAACTCACTTATTATATAAAGTGCCACAGGAACATTTGTTTATACTTGCACCTTGCAGATTATTTTAATTCAAAGTTTAACTAAATTAAAGTTAGAACTAAATTCATGAGTTAGTTCTTTGTAGCCTAACTGTATCTTTTTATGTCTGGTGATGGCACTTAGGCTTTAAAATTCATAAACTTTGTGAAGATTATCAAGAAGAACAAAAGGTGTAAGAATTATGAACTTTTATAAACTTTTATTGGTCACAGAGCTTTTAAAAAGAGTTTTTTTTTTAATTAAATAAGAGTGATCCATGGTTGGCCAGGTTCCATGTTGCCTCCAAGCCTCCAATCCCCCATCATCCCCCCTCAATAGCCATATGCCTCTAACCTTTTCTTTGTGGTAAGAATGAGAAGGTCATTGAAGAGGAACATGTACACGGGGGTACATTTGCTGCGGATGCTGAATAGAGATCCTCTTTTACACAGCACTTGTAGTTCTCCCTGTTTTTCTAGACAGCGTGTTTTAGAAACAATTGGAATGGCCTGTAGAAAACAAGAAACACAAATAGCCAAAATAACTGAATATTTCTTTTTGCATAATAAAATAATAATGTACATGGATCGGCCACAATATTAAAACCACTGACAGCTGAAGTGAATAATAATTGATTTTTTTTTTTTTTTTACAGTGGCACCTGGTAAGGGATGGGTCATATACGAAGTGCCAAAATGAACCTGGCGGTGGTCACGTGGTGCAGCTGTCACTGGTCCAAACTCTCAGAACATTCCGAGTTTACAAGTTGTAATTATGAGTTCAGGAGCATGTAAGGGCTTTGCCGTTGATAGTGTTGCCATAGAAATTCAGAGTTCAGAGTAGAATGTCACGTTTTCATCTCGGAATTACAACATGGCGTGAATGCAGCAGACAGCAAGTCAGCTCTTGAATTTAATTTGCTGGAAGCAGAAACAAGTGTATGGATCTCAGTGACTTAGACACTGACCAGTGTCTTGATGTCAGATTTCCACAAGACACTTTCAAATGTCTTTTGGAGTCCATGCTTTGACACAGCAGAGCAGTTTTGACAGTATTAGGGGACCTACGTGATATTAGGCGGCTAGTTTTAATATTGTTGCTGATGAGGTTCTCCAAATGTAGTGAAAGTGTTGGAAACTCAAATGTAAGAGTGTTTTTTTTTTTTTTTTTTTTTTCTTCATATGACTAGTGAAGTAATGCATTTACAGACCTTGAGTTTGTCAAACTCCAGCTTGTTAGAGATTTGAATGAGCTCCTCCATCTGTTTCATCTGCCCCACCTGGGTGTTTGCCTGCGTGATTAGCTATAATTAAGAATGATGACAAGTGAGATTTAGTGTTAGTTGCCCATTTCACATTTATTTCACTACAGGAGCATCAATATATATAATGTGAAGCTATTATGAAATCAGCAACATGACATAAACATAAAAAAAATAAAAAATAAAACGTCAAATATACCAGGGCAATACAACTCGCATCAGAATGAAGAATGAAATTCTTGCACTTTAATTATTTCTTTATTCTTTCACTGCTTATTAATGTTTTAAAATCTTTTTTCTGCAAAAATATGCAAATTGCATAGTGTATTGCAACTAAAATACAGATCATGCAGAAAATATCAAATAACTTGAACTTAAACAAATTATAGTGTAGGTTGTAAAAAATTATGAATTAATTAATATTTGTAAAACATTTTATAATATTAAAAATGTATTTTAAGATTTTAAAAACAGTGATTAAGATGTACACACTTCCATGTTTTCATCAGCACTCAGTCAATCAAATTCAAGGATCAATGTTGATTTTGATCATTTTACCTTAGACACTGAAGCCAGAGCCTTGGAAGCTGTTTCCTCCTCTTTAGTGCCCTTTGCAGTGCGCTTTTGAATATTCTACAAAAGGTTGAAACAAATCCAATAACTATTGTCTGGTCATTTCACTTTTACTGGAAAAATTACAGGAATTTCTTTTTTTAACAGTTTTTTTTTTTTTTTTTTTAACATTATATGTATTTTACCTGTATAAGGATTTTGATGCGTGTGATTCGCTGAAAGGGCAGAAGCATAAAGGATGTGAAAGGCAGACGTTTACAGAGTGGAGATGACTCTAGCCGCCTCATCACAAGAGAAAAATCTCTGTTACTCTCCCTGCCGGTACCACACATACACATAAACAACACATAAGCAACATGCCCTACAACAATGTTTAATTGTTTAAAATTGTTTGATGTGTAAATATTTAAATGTATAATGGGTAAAAGTCTCACATCAGTCTGCTGTAGGTCTTCTCTTGGTACTGCTGATTTCGGACATAATCAATAAAGACTGAGAAATGGTTCTCTGAGTGCTCATAAATGATGTCACACAAGTCAGATATCACCACACTCTCATCTACTCGCTTCAGCAGATCCCCTATAAACCTGAAAACAACAGAAATGTGCATTCATCCCCATGGCATAGTTATTGTTTGGCAGAGTGTAAATGAGTGATGACAGAATTGTCATTTCTTTCATTTGTCATCCTCTCGAACTTGTCTCTCTTTCTCACCTCTCACTGATTTCATAGACCTGCAAGAGGTTGGAAAAGAGGGCCTTCCTATCATGAATGACCAGAGTCTCATTGAGTTCCCGTGACCCCAGGAAGTGATCCTTCAGAACACGCAAGGAGCGCAGGTAGGAGGCCTCAGAGGTGAGCACCTCAAACATACTCTAAAAACACACGTAAAGTTTAAGAAAAGTAACAAAGCTGAATTTGGCAAAGAAAGTTGGCAAAGATGTAAAGTTATTTCTAATAGTGGTAAACTATTACTGTCACCTCTTGTCTCTGTTTTTCAGTGCGAGTGAGTTTATGTAACACTCCACTTTCCTTCACGACTGGTAAATCCTGCCAGAGTGTAATCTCTTCAGGGCCTCTCCTGGATCGGGTGCCAACCATCCCCAGCCCTCCGGGACCCTCAAGACCCAGGGTTTCACTAACACTCCTCCTGTTGCAGTCAGGGCTATCAGACTGGATCTGACTGGCTTCTTTCAAGACCTTTGCCTGGTAGATCTGATATAGAGGTTCTGAGGATGACACATTGTTTTCAAGAATGCTTGGTTGAACATCTGAAACGGATGAAAAATCTCTCTCTGTGTGTATTTTTCATTCATTTAATTATCTCACCGTAGTCACTGTTTGGCTCCCAGTCACTTGAGATTCTCCGTGGGCTTCCTGTTTTGTCACACATCCTGTAAGAAACCCACATCAGCTTAACATGGCAACAGCTAGTCAGAAATATAACCTCTCTTTTTTTCAAATCCGTAAAAGCTGGTATGTCAGGGAGATTTCAGAGAAAGAGGATGTGTAAATTAAGCTTTTAGACTACAACTTAAAAGATGTTGAAAATACAGTATAAAAGGAAATCAGAATAAATAGCTGTGAGGGTCATAAAAGTATGTATTCATTTTACATTTATGTACACTGACCAAAATTATAAACGCAACACTTTTGTTTTTGCACCCATTGCTGAACTTAAAGATCTAAGACTTTTTCTATGTACACAAAAGGCCTATTTCTCTCAAATATTGTTCACAAATCTGTCTGAATCTGTGTTATTGAGCGCTCCTCCTTTGCCGAGATAATCCATCCACCTCACAGGTGTGGCATATCAAGATGCTGATTAGACAGCATGATTATTGCACAGGTGTGCCATAGGCTGGCCACAATAAAAGGCCACTCTAAAACGTGCAGTTTTATCACACAACACAATGCCACAGCTGTCACAAGTTTTGACAGAGCGTGCAATTGGGATGCTGACTGCAGGAATGTCCACCAGAGCTGTTGCCCGTGAATTGAATGTTTATTTCTCTACCATATAAGCCGTCTCCAAAAGCGTTTTAGAGAATTTGGCAGTACATCCAACTGGCCTCACAACCGCAGACTACATGTAACCACACCAGCCCAGGACCTCCACATCCAGCATCTTCACCTCATCTGAGACCAGCCACCCGGACAGCTGCTGCAACAATCGGTTTGCATAACCAAAGAATTTCTGCACAAACTGTCAGAAACCGTCTCAGGGAAGCTCATCTGCATGCTCCTCGTCCTCATCTGGGTCTTGACCTGACTGCAGTATGGTGGGGTTTTGGTATCGGCAGGCATATGTTATGGACAATGAACAAAGGTGCATTTTATTGATGGTATTTTGAATGCACAGAGATACCGTGATGAGATCCTGAGGCCCATTGTTGTGCCATTTATCCACAACTATCACCTCATGTTGCAGCATGATAATGCATGGCCCCATGTTGCAAGGATCTATACACAAACCCCCCAACCAATACAATAAAACTGCACATTTTAGAGTGGCCTTTTATTGTGTCCAGCCTAAGGCACACCTATGCAATAATCATGCTGTCTAATCAGCATCTTGATATGCCACACCTGTGAAGTGGATGGATTATCTCGGCAAAGGAGTGCTCACTAACACAGACTTAGACAGATTTGTGAACAATATTTGAGAGAAATAGGCCTTTTGTGCGCATAGAAGAAGTTTTAGATCTTTGAGTTCAGCTCATGAAAAATGGGGGCAAAAACAAAATTTTTTATAATTTATAATTTTGGTCAGTGTACATTTTGACACATTTAAGTAACCAAAAAAGTTAGTTTGCAGAGTGCACTAAAAAGGTGGTCACAAACGGAAGTCATGATCATGTGAAGAGCTAACTGTAACTTCAGGCTGTCTCACTTCCCATTAGGAAAGATGTATTTGACAGTACATCAACAAAAGATTTCATTTTCATTTCATTACATTTGCACACAATATCAAAAACATTTAGTGTTTTCCTTACTACATCTTTAATATATCAGGACCAAAACCTACTGATAAACCTACTGAAAATGACTGCTAGAAATTCTTGAGCCCTCTTGAAATCATTAAATAATTTGCACACTTAATAAGAACAACTTATTGATGCTGTAAAACTTACGCATCCATGTCAATAGACTCCCACTCTTCAAAATCGCCATTTTCATAGCTCTCACCTAGAAAACAAACATGAAGCTTTTGAGAAATCTAGACGTATCAATATTAGGGTGGGGTCAGTATTAGGGCTGAGGCTAAGGGCTTCGACAGTGTTACTATATGGTAGACAATGTTTGGGTTTAGGATTATGTTTATTTGACATTTGAGACTGTTCATTTGTTCAAGTTCATTTGACAAGAATGTTTTTGTAGGATCAACACTGTGGCAAAACTGTGGCCACTACCTTTAAAAGTGCATATGCTAAAATACAGTCACATTTTTTTCTCTAATGAAACGGCGTTGTATGCTATGCTTTAGTAAAAAAGCAATCTTTAGAAATTCTACTGCACTCACCTGATGGGTTTGGCATAGATATGGGGCGAGACAATTTTCCATTCTTACTGCTGCTGGTGTTTCTGATTGGTAGACCGCCGCCTCGAAGAGAGACTACACATGCCAGCACTGGCTGGGAAGACCGTTTCTTTGTCTTTTGGTGGGATGGAGGATGTAAAGGAACTCGTGGGGGAGGTCGAGGGGGAACAGCGGGAGGGGTAACTTTATTGTCATTTGATGGCAAAATATCCAAATATATATTGGCATCGGTGTGCTCCAGCTGTGCATACTGTTGGGTATTTTGATACTCAGATGACTGATAAGTCCTTGGTGGTAAAGGGGGTTTGGAGTTTTGAATTGACTCATCAGCATATGCAAATCCATTTTCTGCTAATTTGTGAGGGCTGTGGTGAAGTAGAAAGCTTTGACAATTTATACATGGAGGAACCACTTTGGGTTTTGAATTGGGAGATGGGCTGTTCTGTGGACAACTGACTTCATTGCTGGTTTGGTGTAAAACATCCTTATTCCTCTGACTTTCTCTGTTTCGCTGTTTGTGATTCTTTTCAATTACAGTATCCATGTCATTTTTCTCTTTGTGTAAAGGTACCCAGACCAGTTTCATACCAGGCCTTTGAAGATGGCAGAGGCAATGACAGTGTTTCTCCTCTGAGTGGGTAGGAGGCGTAGTTGAGCCCTGATGATTCTCTATGGTGCTACTCACATTATTCACCTCACTGCCATCAGGAGCTGAGGGAAATAAGGGTAGACAGGTGCTTTATGAAGCTTATCAACAGACAGACAGACAGAATCTACTTTTTTCTTCACAGATTTTATTTTTTTTGTTCTGGTAAAATGGTATAATGTATTAAACAGAGCCGAGAGTTCTACATCCTTTTTAGTAGGTGAGAATATAATCAGATTAGCCAAGGTATTTAATAACCAGCCAGTGGCCCTTAATTAATTTGACTTTAAGACACACATTTAACACTGGACATCAAGTTGCAACTCAACAAAAATGTTATGTTGTACAAAAGTAAGCAACATTAAAATGTCACTTGAATTTAATTGGTTTTATGCTCTCAGCAGCCAATTCACTGCACATAACATGTTTATCCTGCTTGCAAGTTAACCTACATTTGGGTCAATGACAAAAACAAGGTTTTCAAAATAATAATAATAATAATAAAAATCATATGAAAACATTTTACAAACAAATCCTGTACCCATTGTATTTATGTTGGCTTTAAATGGTTTTAATTTAATGATTTAAACCTCCGTCATGTGACGTACATCACATAAACATACATCAATAATAGTAAGATCAAAATAAAAACAATCACATCATTCAGCATCATTTCATATTAAGGCATATACAATAAAGTACACACGATAGAAACAGATTTCAAAACGTTCACTACCTGATCGACTCACATCCACATCATTTACGGCTAGTTGAAGATTTCTTTCCTCCAGCATCTGTCCACTTTTTCTGAGTCTTGAAAATGAAGATATATCCTCTGTTTGGTCCTTTGTCCTGGGTGGACATGACAATCTAGCTCCAACTACTACAGACCTTCCATCTTGGCTCATATTTCTTCTTACTTTACTGTTGTAGTTTACTGCCGTTTGCTTGCTTGTTCCTTGTTCAAAGTTACGCAAAACATGAGCCACTCTGCTAGAGGAACCAAATTGGCTTGATTGGTGTGAAGCATTAAGGTTTGGTTTTGGTGGAATAGTAGGTTTTCCATTGGATGTGTTACAGACTGACTTATCCATCATTTGATGCTCCCAAATAATTTTCATGTCCAAGTGAGCAAGATTTACACATTAAAATCCAGAGACACACAGATGCACTAATATTAAAGTGCCAAACACAGCAACTGATGCAGCAAAATCCCTGATCGTGCTGATTTAAACATCAACATCCACGCTTGTGTCTTCTTGGTCAGTGAAGCTTGTTGTCGTCACACTCTGTTCGCTTGTCAGATCAATTACTTTTAAAAACAAGAAAAGAAGTTAATTTACCTTTCACTGAGCATTCAGAACTGCCACAGACAATATGTGAAGAAATATTTTACCATCTCCAGTGTGAGTTTTGTTAATAAATGTCACTAATAATGGTTACTTCTCCTTTCAGATCTTGTCCTCTGGCCTTTCACATGGCTTAAGAAGGAAGTAGGTCACCACACCAAATGGACTGTTGAATATTCAGTAACATACTGTATGGACAAAAAATAAGTGCAGTGTTACTTTGATTTGAAAGATTTTATATATAATCCAATTTTGCTAATTTCCAAAAGCATTGGAACACATAATGAAGATACTTCCAGAGGATTTTGGATGATTTTACTATTATATTATATTATATTATTGTTGTTTTATACATAGATCGCTATGGGAGCTGTATACCACAAAAAATAAATAAATAAAATAAAAACAAAACAAAACAAAAAAACACATGAATTTCCGTGTCTTGCTTTAACTTTGAACTGAAAACACCCAGTTCAACATTTCAGCAAAGCAGCTGATTTCAGACTGACCATAAAAGCACAGGACTCTACT
The DNA here is from genome assembly GCF_022985175.1 of Labeo rohita. Taxonomy (NCBI): domain Eukaryota; kingdom Metazoa; phylum Chordata; class Actinopteri; order Cypriniformes; family Cyprinidae; genus Labeo; species Labeo rohita. The sequence continues at coordinate 7,731,420 of NC_066873.1, forward strand.
TTCCTACATACAATTATTTTATTGTTATAGTCAAGTTAAGTTTAATAAGATTGCAATACAACCAAATGTATTATAAATCCAAAAAAAAATCAATGTGTTGACAAACAGTAAATGGAATATCTTTTGAAATGTCTAGAAAAATATATTTAACCATAAAGGTAAACAAGGATCTCACTTCCTCTATGACATGTAAACTGATATGTCATTACTTTTTCGGTTCCTTTATTTCCCATTTACTAGATTTAATTCCTCTTTTTATGCTAACATCCTCCATGACCAAAAATTCCCTTATGAAACTGCAAATGTACAAACACAGATAACATTATCAGTAATGTTACCTTATGTATATTACAATAATTTAGCCATCAGGAAAAAAATCATAATTTTCCAGAATGTCATAATTTAGGGAGATTTGCTTACTGCTTATTAATAGTTTTGTATATATATAAAAAACATTCATCCCAGTACATACATATGGAGACCTTTTGAGGTAACACAATCATTAACACAATCATTCTTCACATTAAGCACATATTCTTTACATTACGCTTTCGTTGTTCAACATGAATCATTTCCTGTGTGCCGACCAGTTTTTTTTTTTTTTTTTTTTTTTTTTAATCATCATTTTTTTTATACTTTTTTTTCCCCCTTGTTCACAGTAGAACACATCCCCCTCCTTTTGCTTCCACATAGCTGGGATCCAGATCATTTGGGAGTTTTCCGTTTTGCCCCCAGATGTTAAGCTCCCCAAAGATTCCTGTCTCAATCATCTCCTCCTGCCATGGAATTGGTACGTTCCCAGTTGCAAACTCATTGTAGAATTCATTGTCTTTGTTGTCAATCACAACACCTTTGACAGTGCTGAATGCTCCCACATCATCAATGTCTTTGGCATAGACCATCTTAGGATCTGGGACAAAAGGTGGAGGAAGCATACCTGTGCAAGAAAAGAAAAGAAAAGATAAGAAAAGAAAAGAAAAGAAAAGAAAAGAAAAAAGAAACCAATGGTTTAAATTACAATACCTGAAAAATGGGAGTACCATGATACAGTGAAGTACTATGGTACTTTAATACATATCTTGGTACATTATGATTCCCATATTCAGCTACTCTTTATTTTATAGTGTCTTTATCATTAGTTTCTGTGAGGACATGTGTGTACCCACCAGGACTTAGTTAACATTTAACAACGACAAACCTTGGTTCAGTGCAAAACTCAAACAGCTTCGCCAGGCCAAATAGGACGCCTACAGGAGTGGGGACAAAGCCTTGTACAAACAGGCCAAATACACACTGAATAGGGAGATAGAAGTGGCAAAGTTAAACTACTCGGGAAAGCTAAAAAAAACAGCTTTTAAGAAATTACTCTAAATCAGTGTGGAACGGCCTGAAAGCCATCACCAGCTACAAGAGCCCATCCCCCAGCACTGAGGCCAATCAACAACTGGCTGATGGCCTGAATGAGTTTTGCTGCAGGTTTGAAAAACAAAAGACTGGTCTGACACCCTACACCCACCCCGACTGTCCCACAACACAGCTATCAACACCCTGCCCCTCCATCCCCCCTACTGTTTCTCAACCTGCCCTTAAGATCTGTGAAGGTGATGTTTGCAAAGTCTTCAACAAGCAGAAGATAAGGAAAGCCAAAGGCCCAGACGGTGTCTCTCCAGCCTGCCTTAAAGCCTGTGCTGTCCAGCTATCATCTATCTTCACACTGATCTTCAACAGATCCCTGGAGCTGTGTATAGTCCCATCCTGCTTCAAATGTTCCACCATCATCCCTGTACCCAAGAAACCAAAAACCACAGGACGTAATGACTAGAGACCTGTTGCTTTAACATCTGTGGTCATGAAGTCATTTGGTGTTGGCCTACTTGAAGAACATTACTGGACCCTTGCTGGACCCCCTGCAGTTTGCTTATCGAGCAAACAGGTCTGTGGATGATGCAGTCAGTATGGGATTGCACTACATCCTTCAACATCTGGACAAACCAGGGACCTATGCAAGGATCTTGTTTGTGGACTTCAGCTCTGCTTTCAACACCATCATTCCAAATATCCTTCAGAATAAACTGTCACAGCTCTCTGTACCCACCTCCATCTGTCAGTGGATCACCAACTTCCTGACAGATAGGCAGCAGCTAGTGAGGCTGGGAAAACTCACATCCGGCACCCGCACCATCAGCACTGGAGCTCCCCAGGGCTGCGTTCTCTCCCCACTGCTCTTCTCCCTCTACACAAATGACTGCACCCTCTAAAGACCCCTCTATCAAACTTCTGAAGTTTGCAGATGACACCACAGTAATCGGTCTCATCCGGGATGGCGACGAATCTGCTTACAGACAGGAGGTTGAGGGGCAGCCAGTAAATCAGATATAAGAAGACTGCAACAGACTGTTAGGACAGCAGAAAGAATCATTGGTGTGCACCTGCCCAACCTTCAGGACTTATACATCTCCAGAGTGAAGAAACGGGCAGGAAACATCATCCAAGACCCTTCTCACCCCGGACACAACCTGTTTGCACTTCTCCCCTCAGGCAGACGCTACAGATCCCTGAGCACTAAAACATCTAGACATAAAAATAGCTTTTTCCAAATGCCATCTCCAGCTTAAACAGATAAACATGAATCATTACCTGGGTTCTACAATTCATTTCTGTATTTCTTTCTCCATTTCTAATTATTGTCTCTTTCTGTAGTATTATTATGTAAACTTCTGTAGTATTATTATGTAAATACTCATGCACATCTCTTATTTATATAGCTGTATATAGAGAAAATAATGCACAACTCTGTACATAAATCATCTGTTCCAGATTCATACATTATTATTTATTTTTAAGTTTTTATTTTATTTAAATGTTGTATGTATGTATGTATGTATGTACCAGGAGCACCTTAAAAAAACACAACAAATTCCTCATGTGTTTGCACACACTTGGCGAATAAAGCTGATTCTGATTCTGATTCTGATTACAGTGTAATTATATATTTAGGCACTGAGTAATGTACTTACTATAAGGGTAGGGTTGGAAGTAGGGTTTGATTTAGGGTTAGCTGCATGTAATAATGCATAATTTAAGTTGCATAAGTTGTTACCATAGTAAGTACGTATGTAACGTGTCACTATGTATATATATATATATATATATATATATATATAGGTACTTTTTCATAAGTAGTTTATGATGCATATCCTTCCCTAGCTATAACTCTAATGAACCATACCAGCTTCTAATCTCCCCCAGTTGAGCTCTTTAAAGAAGGACTGGTTCTTCAGTTCAGCACACTCATTGTTCTTAAAGCCAAGTCTCTTCTCTGGATCCTTCTCCATCAGTCCTTCACAGAGGTCTTTGAGCTCCTTGCTGAAGGTTGGGGGGTATGAGACTGGATCATTCAGGATGCGCCGTGTCACTTCATTGTTGTCCACCTGATACAGAAAAAGAGCAGTGGTAGTTCACTGAAGATGAGTGAGGTTTCCTCAAATTGCTGTCATTTGATTTCTTTTATTGATAATCAATAATTGACAAACTTTTGCTTTGTCACTGCAAATCAATGTCAGTGTGAAAGCCCCTTAACAGAGAGTCAAAGTGTATGCAGGAGTATGTGTACCTGCTCTCCACGACACCTGAAAGGTCCCTTGGCGGCAACCATCTCATACAGAGTGACCCCAAGAGTGAAGTAGTCTACAGTGTAGTCATAGTCTTTCTTCTGTAGCAGTTCTGGAGCCATGAAACCTGCGGAGGAGACATATTACTTACATCTAACCAGGGCCTTTTGTAATGCTGACTTTAAATACGTTTTTCTATTGCTTATTTTCCAGGAACAGCTAATAATGGCTGGTTCATATTTACAATCTTTAAATCTTACAAGACTTCTGATACATTTTCTAAAATTGACGTCACCAATTAATTATTTGATGCTGTCCACTACAAATTTTTGAAAGCCATTTTTAGAATATGTTGTTACATCCAGACTACCATGTGTAATACATCTGACCTGTGCTCTCCTAAATTTAACATATCTGTATTTAGCATGTTTAATAATTGTAATAGTGTTTTGAAGCACTATTTTCAATATATATTACAGCTATACACATACTGTACACTGTATACATTACATAACTACAGTACTATATGCTGTGGTGTGAATTTTCTGATTTGATTCAGTCCTACATTTTCTTTTTCTTTCTCCAGCCCAGTGTTCTAACTGATGACCCCTGGCGGGTGCTGCCTCCTCCTAAGCACCTATGGTTTCTCTTACACTGCAATCTTATTAGTGGATTTATTAGAATTTAGGATTTAGTCTTGCTACTTGACTTGTGTCCTGAGTTGCCCACTTAGATAACTGTCGCAAACAGAGTATGTGTGTTCCCTATCTGTCGTTCACTCCAATGTTGTGTTGCACACTAGGGGTCACTCTTGGGAGCCCAAACACCTCTGACAACTTTAAGAAAAGGCCAATGAAATTGGGTGTGCAGATTTTGCATAGCTGGCCACACCCTGGACATCCAGGTATAAATAGGGCAGTGTGGGATCTGCTCACTCGTTCTGTTTTTCGGAGCCGAATGGAGCATCCCTGTGTGAGAAGCGGCATCATTTATTTCTTTGTCATTGGATCTACAGCACGGGCAGCAGTCTCTCCCTTTTCTAACACAGCTAAGTGTTGTAAGAGTTCCCCTGGGTGCTTCAACAGCAATCAACAAGAGAAGAATCTCCTCTGAAAGAGCTAATTTTCTCTCTAAAAAAGCTACACGGTATGGATTGTGTGTTTACATCATGCCTTTCCGTCCATGTCCTTCTGGTTGTGGTTTCCACCTTTCCCCTAATGATCGGCACGATCGTTGTGTTCACTGTTAGTGTTCACTGTTTGGGCCATAAACACCGGGTACCGCCCCGCAAACCTCTCACCCTATGATGATTTTGACAGTTCGTCTCAGTACGGACTGGATCTTTTGTTCTGAGCTCCTGCTGGGGAGGAGAGGAATTCTGAAGCATCGGAGGGAGGGCGTGAGCCATCTGAAGTTGACACCTCTTCTGAACTCGCCTCTTTGGCGGCTGAGTTTCAGTCGGTAGCGGACGCTGAAATGGCCGTCACTCTTCAACGGGCAGCCAAGGAGATCAGGCTGGAGTGGGTTGCCCCGCCCCGCCCCCGAGCCTACAAGGCTGATTGGTTTCTGGGTAACAACTGTGACTCCAGGCCGTGCTCGTTCCCAGTACTTCCCTGAAGTTAACGAGAAGTTAACGAATTTGTGGAAGGCCCCTTTCTCGGCCAGTATAGTAACTCCTCCTCCCTCACCACCCTCGATGGTGGTCTGGCGAGGGGGTACACGGAGGTCCCCGAGGTGGAGAGAGAGGTTGTGATGCATCTTTGCCCGCAAAACACCGCCACCTGGAGGGGCCGCCCAAGGCTCCAATCCAGGGCATGCAGCAAGCCGGTCCTGCAGCCAGACCCACCCAACGGGCCAGTTCTCGCTGGAATGTGGCACCGCCAGCCCGTCCACAGGCCACAAGGAACCCTCGCCAGGCTTCAAAGCATTCATGAGATGGGCAGCCCAGAGGAGAGGGACCGACTGACCTGCCTGGATCCACACTCAACGAGGGGACAAGCGTTGGATCCTGGCAGACGTCCACCACATGGTCAATAAAAGAGCAAATTCCTTCTTCCCTGGGCATTATTCTCAGTGTTTTCTACCCTCCACGCAACGGCCGGATGCTGTTTCCTCCAACCAGAACCCGCCCAGGTACCGCGGTGTTCTCTCAGTCCGGGGCGAGAACGCTGCGATCCACCGTGCAGAGATCACAGTCCTTCTGGCAAAGGATGCGATAGAGACTGTCCCCTCAGCCAAAATAGAGAAAGGCCCCTATTTCATTGTACCGAAAAAGGGTGGTGGGCTCAGACCAATCCTAGATCTGAGAGTTTTGAATCAGGCCCTTCACAAGCTCCCGTTCAAAATGTTAACCCTAAAACACATCCTCACATGTGTCAGGGTTCAAGATTGGTTTGTGGCAATAGACCTGAAGGATGCGTACTTTCATGTCTCGATCCTTCCAAGACACAAGCCGTTCCTGCGGTTTGCCTTTGAAGGTCGGGCTTATCAATACAAAATTCTTCCCTTCGGCCTCTCTCTGTCTTTACAAAGGTTGCGGAGGCTGCCCTTGCCCCTCTCAGGGAAGTGGGCATTCGCATTCTCAACTATCGCGATGACTGGCTTGATTCTAGCTCACTCACGAGATTTGGTTTGCACCCACAGGGATGTGGTTCTCAACCACCTGGCTTATTTGGGACTTCGGGAAAAGAGCAAACTCTCCCCTGCGCAAAGTATCTCTTTTCTCTGTGTGGAACTGGACTCGGTCAATATGACTGCACGTCTTTCCCAGGTGCATGAGAGCACTCCAATTCAGAACAGCGGTCCCCCTGAAACACTTTCAGAGGCTCCTGGGGCACATGGCATCCTCAGCCGCAGTCACGCCACTGGGCCTAATGCACATGAGACTGCTACAGCACTGCCTTCATATCCGAGTCCCGAGATGGGCATGGCGCCAAGGCACGTACTGTGTGAACATCACACCGTTGTGTCACAAAACCTTTAGCTCTTGGGAAGATTTTCGTTCCTGTAGACAGGGGTACCCTTGCAACAAGTGTCCAGATGCATCGTTGTCACAACAGATGCTTCCAAGACAGGCTGGTTCTCGGACATTATGCTCCTATCTGACCGCCATCAATTCGTGGCAGTAAATGAAGAGGTATCATATCGGTCACAAGTGCAGTATGGAGTACTGCAAGGCTCAGTACTAGGGCCATTACTTTTTACGCTTTACACTTTACGCTTAGGTGATATCATCAGGAAATATGGTGTTAGCTTTCACTGTTACGCTGATGATACTCAGCTCTATATTTCTTCGCAGCCCGGCGAAACATACCAATTTGAAAAACGAACAGATTGTGTAGTTGAGTTAAAAAACTGGATGACAAGTAATTTCTTACTGCTAAATTCTGAAAAAACAGAGGTGTTAATTATTGGACCTAAAACCTCAGCGTGTAATAACCTAAAACACTGTCTAATACTTGATGGCTGTTCTGTTAATTCTTCGTCATCAGTAAGGAACCTAGGTCTGCTATTTGATGGTAATCTTTCCTTTGAAAACCACATCTCTAGTATTTGCAAAACTGCATTTTTCCATCTCAAAAATATATCTAAATTACAACCTATGCTCTCAATGTCAAATGCTGAAACATTAATTCATGAGTTTATGACCTCAAGATTAGATTATTGTAATGCTTTATTGGGTGGTTGTTCTGCTTGCTTAATAAACAAACTCCAGCCTGTCCAAAATGCAGCAGCTAGAGTTCTTACTAGAACCAAAAAAGTAAGATCATATTAGCCCGGTTTTGTCAACACTGCACTGGCTCCCTATTAAACACCGTATAGATTTTAAAATCTTGCTAATTACTTATAAATGGTTTAGCTCATCGTTACCTGAGCGAGCTCTTATCACATTATAGTCCCTCATGTACGCTGTGTTCTCAAAACTCTGGCAATTTGATAATACCTAGAATGTCAAAATCATCCGCGGGCGGCAGATCATTTTCTTATCTAGCGTCCAAACTCTGGAACAATCTACCCAACATTGTTCGGGACACAGACACACTCTGTCAGTTTAAATCGAGATTAAAGACCCATCTCTTTACCCTTGCTTACACATAACACATCAACATATTCCTATAATTCAAATCCTTTAAAGGGTTGTTAGGCTGCATTAATTAGGTCAGCTGGAACTGGGAACACTTCCCATAACACCCGATGTACTCAGTGCATTGTCAGAAGAATGGCATCTACGCTAATATTAGTCTGTTTCTTTCTTATTCCGAGGTCACTTTAACCACCAGATCCAGTCCGTATCCAGATCAGATGGTCACTGCAGTCCCCTGGATCCAGTCCGTACTCAGTCCAGACGGTGGATCAGCACCTAGAGACAACCTCTACAGCCATGAATGTTAGCGGAGACCACATCGACTAGATGAGCCCCAGAGACGGATCTCATCACCTAGATGGCCATCGATGGCTTTTTTCTTCACACGATATTGTATTTTATTTTATTGCATTTGATTAACTGCCTTTACCTGAAAATTTAGTGTTTATTGTTGCCCTTTTGCATTATTGATGTACTATTTCCTATTTAATACTGTACAGCCACTTTGTCACAATTCTGAATTGTTAAAGGCAGTATATAAATAAAGGTGACTTGACTTGACTTGACTATCATCGATTCCTCCCTGGCGCATTCCTCTGAGGAAGGACCTCTTTTCTCAGGGGAGAGGCACAATCTGGCACCCGTGCCCAGATCTCTGGAACCTCCACCTAGGGTCCCTGGACGCGACCAGGAGGATTTCAAAGACCTCCCAACTTCAGTGGTGAACACCCTTTTACAGGCTAGAGCTACTCCACTAGGTGGCTATATAACCTAAAATGGCACATTGTTGTGAACTGGTGTTCCTTCCAAGGGAAGGACCCACAGAGATGTGGCATCAAATCTGTGCTATCCTTCCTCCAAGGACTAGATAGGCACATGTCTGCTTCAACACTTATGGTCCATGTGGCAGCTATCTTAGCCAATCATGACTTGGTGGAAGGCAGAACGGTAGAGAAGCACGATTTGATTAGCAGATTTCTTAGAGGCGCCCGGAGGTTGAACCCTCAGAGGCCAAATCTCATCCCCTCTTGAGATCTCGCTGTGGTCCTCCAGGCCTTACAGCAAGATCCTTTTGAGCCCCTTCAGTCAGTCGACATTAATGCCCTCTCTATAAAGACGGCCCTCCTGACTGCGCTCACATCTGTCAGGAGAGTGGGAGACCTTCAAGCCCTCTCCATCAACAGTTCATGCCTGGAATTTGGGCCGGCAGACTCTCACATGGTCCTGAGACCCCGGCCTGGATACGTGCCCAAGGTACCCATCACTATCCCTTCCCAGGAAGGTGACCCCAACCTAACCCTGTTATGCCCAGTCCGTGCCCTGCACATTTATCTGGAACGTACTCAGCCTTTCAGATGTTCCAAACAGCTCTTTGTCTGTTTCGGAGGACAGCAGAAGGGGAAGGCTGTCTCCAAACAAAGGATCTCCCACTGGCTTGTGGATGCGATCCATATGGCCTACCAGGCCAGAGGCTTACCCTGCCCACTGAGAGTGAGAGCCCACTTGACCGGCAGCTCTTGCAAATGGGGCCTCTTTAACAGACATCTGCAGAGCTGCAGGTTGGGCTACACCTAACACATTCGCCAGGTTTTACAACCTGCACATGGAACCAGTGTCGACACGAGTCTTTAACACAAGCTCTTCCACTCAGGACACTGCTTTGGTGTAAAGCTTGCTGTAGCGCTTTCCCTCATGGTGATCCTTGGTGGAGGAACTCACTATAAGAATCCAACGCAAGGTAAGTGGCATTCGCAAACTCTTGGTTGGATTAGTGCCCCATATGTAGTACCTCCTCATGTGGCCCCATGTGTGTAATCTCCACCTATATTCCCTGTGATGCGGTGTTTCCCCTGAGGCATTCCTGCCTCAAGGATGTGAGTTTTTGGTAGTCTCCCCCTGGTGTGGAGCCCACCTCAGATCCCTTTACTAACTTTTACCCCCCCTCTAGGCAGGTTGTGATCTCCATAGTGTCTTTTCCCTCAAGGGAAACAGGCACTGTCCCGACGTTCAGCCACTCCACTGAGGAACGGCCCGGCTGCAGGACCCTGCCTGCGACAGGTCAGTTCTTGGAGGTTGGAAGTTCACGAAGAGGTGAGCTGCACTTATTTTAACGCATTGGCTTGTTATTATCTGCGCACCGAACACTCGTGACGCGGTCTGAGTTGTGGCGCGTTAGACAGGGGGACCCCTAGTGTCGTACACTCGACACAACGTTGGAGCGAACGACAGATAGGGAACATCTCGATTACGTATGGTAACCCTCATTCCCTGATGGAGGGAACGGAGATGTTATGTCCTTCATGCCACAACTTCAGACTGCCTCTGAGTGGGTTGAGACACTTCTCGACTCCTCAGAACAGAACGAGTGAGCAGATCCCGCGCTGCCCTATTTATACCCGAATGTCCGGGGGCGTGGCCAGCTATGCAAAATCTGCACACCCAATTTCATTGGCCTTTTCTCAAAGTTAGTGAGTAGTTAGTGAGTACCGCTCCAATCTGATTTGTACCACCTCAGATTCTATTTGACCCACTTCAGCCCCCCAAAACTTGTTGATTTTAACCATTCGATGCGGACAATCCCAGGTGTATTTAAACTTTAACTGCTAAATTCCAACATGCTTTTGCGCCTTGTCTGGCGCTGAGCCAAACACAATTCAGTGTTTTCAGCCACATAAAAATAATGTTACAGACATTTAAATTAATTACTAGCCAAAAAATTCATTTGTTAAATACACACTGATGTTTGTGAGTTTGTTAAAGGGGTCATCGGATGCTAAGTTCACTTTTACATGTTGTTTGAACATTAATGTGTGTTGGCAGTGCATGTACAAATCTACCCTATAATGATAAAAATTCATGCAGTGGTTTTTAATTAATCTGTAAAAATAATATTCCCTTTTTCAAATCGAGCCATTCTCAAATGCCTGTCGTTGTGGCATCACACTGATAGAGGCCGCTCCCACGATAGTTGATTGGCATGAGCTCCTACCTCAGATCAGCTGTCAGAGTTCATCCTCTTTGTTTTGATGCCAGAGCAGGGATGTAAGTTAGACAAGAATATCTCCAATTGAGCGATTGAGGTGTTGTGTTGCTGGATGTAATAATGAGCATAGTGGTCATCATTTACTCCTGACATCTGAGCCCTGAAGATGCAGTAGATTATGTTTGTTTGTGAAGGGTATGCGCCTCCCGATCTACATATATCCGTCTATGTTCGCACAAATTATTCATGATCCAGCTTCACTTACAGCAGAAGTGAGTATAAGGGGGTTTTTTTATGAATCTTTTCGATCGCGTTTCCTAATAAAGTGCTAGCTAAACGTGGCTAAATGCGGCCAATGTAAACAGGTTCGTCTATCCACAGAGAGAAGAGAGGGGCGGGGCGAGCAGAGCTCATTTGCATTTAAAGCAGCCTCAACCAGAATGAGATGATTTTTGTAGAGTCGATTTTGGCAAGGTAAAAAGGGTGTTGTTTTACACAACCATTGAGAATATATAATATATAACCAAAGTATATTATAGACTTTTCATTAAGACCCTAAAGAATCATATTAACTTGTGGAAAATGGGCATCAGATGACCCCTTTAATGCACTGGTGTGTAAGGAAAGCGGCAATAATCCTTTCAATTAAAATTTGACCACTTTTGTTTAATCATATATAATACGATAAACTAACTATGCTAATGCTACCTATAAACACTTTAATATGTGCACATAACACACCTTAATATAAACTTTGACTTGACTGCATAGACACTGTTGGATGAGAACTAAAGAGACTGTTTTCTCCATTAGAACACAACAATGAACTGATTTTAACTGAATACTGACTGTTTACTATTGTCTTTTTTTTAGAGCTGCTTTACAAGAGGAATTGATTCATTTTATTTTCCTGTTTATCCCTGTAAAACTGCTTTGAAACAATCTGTGTTCTTTAAAGTACTAATGGTGACTTGACTACACAGTACTTGTTAAAAATTTGGAAACATTGTGATTTTTACATTTTTAATGACGTATCATGCTCACCAATGCTGCATTTAGGTGATCAAAATACAGCAAAAAAAAAAAAAAAATACAAATACAAATAACTGTTACAAAATTTGTTACAAAAAACTGTTGAAAACTGTAATACATTTAATTGTGTTTTATTATAATGTAATAAAATACTGTAATGAAATAAAATAATAGTAATAAAATAATGTATTATAATTTTAACTCGAATACAAAATGTAATTTATTTGAGGCAAAATCAGTTTTATTCAGCATCATTAGCCTTCAGCTTTAATGTCACGTGATCCTCCAGAAATCATTCTAATATGCTGATTTCCTGTTCAAGAAACATTTCTAATTATCACTGTTGAAAACAGTTGTGCTTCTTAACATTTATGCTTAAACCGTGCTACTACCATTCAAATGTTTGGGGTGTGTTTGTGTGTGTGTTTCAGCAAATATGCATTAAATTTTTTACAGTGTTACAAAAGACTCTATTTCAAATGAATGCTCAAATAAAAATCCTTTTGAACTTTCTCTTACTCAAAGAATATAAACTTTGACTTGACTGCACAGACACTGTTGGATGAGAACTAAAGACTTGAATTCTGATCCTGAAAAAATGTTTCCGCAAAATATTAAGGAACGTGAACTGCTTGTAACATTGATAATAATAAGAACCATTATCAATAACGAAGCTCTAATAATAAATGAGCAGCAAATTAGCATGATTAGAATGATTTCTAACTTTTGACCAAATACCGTAAACGCAATTGGTCAGCACAAAGGTAAATACAGATATAATTATAAATACAGCTGCAAGCAGCAATTGCAGGGCCAAGCACAAAAGAGGCAGAATGAGGAGTTAAGCACAACAAGGAGCAACATTGTTGAAGGACCTCAACAATGAGTAATTAAAGCCATTTTAGGATGATATCAGTTGAAATGGCTAAAAAATCATAAATATAAACAATAATAATATAATTTAATGGCTTATCACTTTTGACCAATAGGTGGTGCTGTTTTTAAATTGATGTGACATGTTCTGTAAGAGGTGTCAATGACACACACAAAGTTTGTTGTCATTATGTCAAATCTTTCCAGAGATACAGCCTCAGAGTCAAATTGGCATCATGCCTCAAATGTGTAGTGGAGCTGTACGAAAATGGTTCTGTCTGTCGACACGAAATCCATAACTTTGAGTCAGCACAGTCTGAAGATGATTTGAGTGAATTTGGTGAAAATCAGACCAGTGTTCTAGGAGGAGTTCAAAAAAGTAGGTTTTGTACATTAATCAAAATGGCGGAAAAGAAAGTTCAGCAAAATGTGGTATAATTGGTATGCATGTTGTCGGCATGACCCAAGGGATATTTGTGAGACCAGTTTCATTACAATAGGCTAATGCAATCAGAAGTTATTAGCATTTTTGCAAATTTCATTATTAATGTTAAATGAATGGTGTATTACTTCTGACCAATAGGTGGCGCAGTTACCAAATTGATGTGGTGTGGTCGGTGTGAGGTGACAATGGCACATATACACTTTGGTGCAAATATGTTAAAGCTTTGCAGAAATACAGCCTCAGATGTAATTTGGCATCTTTCCAGCAAATTTGTTGATGCGCTAAACAAGAACCGTTTCGAATATCGACACAAAATTCATAACTTTTTGCCAGCAAGGTCTGAAGAAAATGAGTCGAATTTGGTAAAAATCAGACTAACGGTCTAGGAGAAGTTCGAATATATGCATAAAATATAGCATTTTTTGACAAAATTGACACCCAAAATGGATGACATGGGAAAATTGGGTATGGTTCGACTTGGCATGATCCACTGAATCTAAAGAGTCCAGTTTTGTGATTTGTGGCCAAACCATTTAGAAGTTTAGAAGAAAAATAGCCATTTTTATCCTGACCACTAGGTGGCACTGTGCCGAAACACTGCAGGTAGCTTCAGGTCATGCTTGTTATAACACACACCAAGTTTGGTCTCAATACGCCAAACCGTTGCGGAGATATAGCCTCACATCCATGTTTGCATGCTTTTCATAGAATTCGTTTGCATGTTATTTGAGAATGGTTCGACTAATCAACTTGAATTCCATAACTTTTTGCCAGCATGGTCTGAAGATGATCTGAACCAGTTTTGGTAAAAAATCAGACAAACGGTCTAGGACAAGTTCGTAGGTTTTACAAACAAAAATGTATAGAAAAAAAACTAAACCTTACGATTTTTGAATTGTGGGCTTCATTCGATTCGGCATGAGCCAAGGATTCAGGGAAACAAATAATTTACATTTTGTGCCTTATGGTTCAAAAGTTATTATCATAAAATTATTGCAATTTTCGTACCTTCGGTGCCTGGCTCCTAATAATTTAAGTGTATGGACAATCATTAATTAAATGAGCATTTCCTCATTTTAAACTTAGAACGGGACTTTTTTTGCTGTTATGAGGAGTCCCTTCACTTTTCTTCCTCATGCAAGCAGAGACATTATTTTAGAGTAAATGAAAGGGCTCTAACCTGGGGTCCCAGCATACCCCTGTGTTTTATCTTTCCCTGGTGGTAATTCAACGGCCAACCCCAGATCAGAAAGACGCACATGTCCTAAAATAACAACAACACCAACAACAAAAACATTCAGAAAAGGTTGAGTGTGAAGTGGGCAGGCAAGCAGTTATGCAGTTAAGTGTGTTTTAGTGTGTTTCTCACCTGCATCATCTAAGAGGACATTCTCTGGCTTGAGGTCTCTGTACACAATCCTGTGCTGGTGCAAATGCTCAAGACCACAGATGATCTGAGCTGTGTAATAACAAGCTCTATTTTCGTTAAAGCCTGGATTCTTCTCATCCACATTATACATATGGTATCTGTAAGTTTAGAGCAAGGAATGGAGTTTAAGAGTTTGGACATACTGTGGGTAAAAAAGAATGTTGGCTGAATAGATTATGACATTTTCAAGGGAAAAAGTAAGTGTCTTTTTTCCATGTAAAATTTGATGACACAATGCTCAATAGAGCCCACCCTCAATTCTCAATGATATTGTGGTCCCAAGATATATGTATGTCTAAGCCAGCCATTAGCTAGTTAAAACTATTTTGAGGGCGTCTTGCATCTTGATCAAGTCAAGTGTTCAGTGTGAGAACTTGTATTTTGTTTTCAGATTTTTGGACTTATAAACATAAAATGCATATTTTTCATATATTTTATGTTAAAATTTTATATATAATTAAATATTTAGCTTTTTTAATAGTGTTCTTTAAAGTGCCTTCAGTGACTATGTATAAATTATAATATAGGGATAGGCAGTATTACCAAAATCCATATTACAAAATAAATATTTTTTGCTGGAAATTCAACCTAAAATATTTTATATAGTACATAATCAGGTAATTGTGATTTTTCATCTTGTGCCTTAAACAATTTAAAAACAAAATGACATCTCAAAGGTAGTACATTATAAGCTGCATGAGGAACATTTGCAGCCATTATAAAATAGGTGATATGTGCACAACAGTTGCACATATATGATGTACATCAGTTGGTGCACCAAATTACATTGTTAACAGCAGTAGACACTCAATGTTTAGTGCCTACACTCGCATTATAATCAACAAAACTGCCACCACAAAACTGGAAAGAATTTGGAAAGTAAATTATAATTATCTGGTTGGTGTAAAATAATGACATTCTGTACATATATTGCCATATAGACCCAGCCCCACCATAGCACACAAACAGTCACTCTCCATCTCACCATTGTCTGGTCTCGTTATTCCCTTAGAACAGTAGTGTCCAAACGCAGTTCTAGAGGGCTGATGTCCTGCTTTAGCATCAACCCCAATTAGACACACCTGAACCAGCTAATCAAGCTCTTACTAGGCATACTAGAAACTTCCCAACAGGTGTGTTCAGGCAAGTTGGAGCCAAACCCCTCAGGACACTGGCCCTCCAGGAGCGAGTTTGGGCACCCCTGCCTCAGACCTACTTACCCGACTCACCTTACTCTGGATACTTACCTCCTGTCAGTTTGTCTGCTAAGTTTGCCATTATTAATCCATCTTCAGATACTAATCACTTTTATTTATTTATATAGCACTTTTTACAATACAGATTTAAAGCAGCTTTACAGTACTAAACAGGAAAACAGTGTGTCGATAATGCAAAACGACAACAGTAAACACTCAATTTTCAGTTAAATTCGGTTCATCTTTGATTCAGTGATGTCAATATCCAGCTCAGTTCAGTTCAAATAATATTTGTGCAATCAAGTCAACGATATTGCCGGAAATTAAGTGTTCCCAAATAAACAAGCCAGAGGCGACAGTGGCAAGGAACTAAAACTCCATCTGTGACCGAAATGGAGAAAAAAACCTCGAGAGAAATGAGGCTCAGTCAGGGGGCTAGTTCTCCTCTGGCCAGACGCAACCAACAGTTTAATTCCAGGCTGCAATAAAGTCATATAGTTCAGAGGACTCATCTGGTTCCCGCGGTCTTGTGTCGATCCGTTTGCCAAACTGGTCCTTATACTTTGACAATCCCAACAGCCACCCTTCACTATCTGCCTCTACCAGTCCCATGGCCTGACCAGCGACATACTCTGGTGAGGTGGAGGAGTGCTCTGTTACAGTGCTCATTATACTTCAAGATGCAGCCCCATCTCATCCATACTGATCGTGCCAAGATTGCATACATCCTGTCTCCTCTCCGGGTGTGCGTTCCAGTGGGCAAGATCCATATGGAAGGCCAACAGTCCCGTAACCAATTCACTTTCTGCCTTCACCGATTATTTCAAGGAAGTTTGGACAAACAGTCAGTGCACGATCCGCTCTTCAATTTCTGTCAAGGTAAATCTTCCAAAACAGACTATGCCTCACAATTCTGCACTTTGGCAGCAGTCAATGGATGGAATGAGACGGCACTGATAACAGCATACCGTCAGGCCGTAATCTCACCATCCACCAATATATGGCCATATATGATGACGCCACTGGGCTAGAAAATTTAATTCAGTGATCTATCAGCATTTTCCAGTGCCTATTTACTTGCACGCTAGATCAACACGCTCACTATCCTGTGCCTGTTGCACTATCAGCCGTACCTCCAGCACCTGAGCCAGTGCAAGTAGACTCACTCACTGTAAAAATCTGGCACTGGAAGAGTAGACATGGCTGGAGGGAGCCAAACACTCCTTTGAAGTAATTACAGACAATCAGAATCTAAAATACAACTGTGAAGCCAATAGACTAAACCTTTAAGGGCGGTCACCTGGAATATCTGGTGGTTTGGGTGGGTTACGGCTCAGAGGAACTGGAAATGGATTGCCTGAGATGACATCCTAGATCAGAGGTGTCAAACTTAGTACCTGGGGGGCTGCAGCTCTGCAGAGTTTAGTTCCAACCCTGCTCCAACACACAAGCCATGTATTTTGCAGGAACTGAGTTTGACACCTGTGTCCTAGATCCTGCTCTGCTAATAGAATTCCAACAAGCTGCCCCTGGAGGGTGGGGGGTCCTCTGCACCAGACCCCTTAGCTCCCCTTAGATCCGAATCACTAGAGTTCTAATCACATGCACCTGCCAATTAAGATCTCCATTTAAGCCGTCACTCTCGATCTCCCCATTGTCTGGTCTCGTTGTTCCCTTGGAGCTACTTACCTGACTCACCTTACAGTGGATACTTACCTCCCATCAGTCTGTCTGCTTCTATGTTTGTCTTCAGTCCCTTTTGTCTGGCCACTGTTCACCTGCAAGAAGAGGAACTGTTTACTGTTGAGCTAAGTTTGCCATTATTAATCCATCTTCAAATACTCACCTGTGTGCCTCCCCATGTCTCTCCAGCATCTGCTTAATAAACATGTGCTGTTTACATTACCTGTGTGTCGATCACCGTCTGATCTTCCAACACCACTAGAGAAGTAGATTATAATGATTTAAGTTATGTTCAATTTCTTGTTAGCTAACATCTTTCCTGTCGCCCTCATTTGGCAAGCATGGACCTCACCAAATCTGTCTTTCCCAAGCTGAAATCTGAACTAGAAGTTACTAGAAACTAGAAGATTATTTAAATGTGTTATGTGCTCACATGTATTATAGACAACAAATCAAGTTTTTCTTCAAATGTGACATACATGAATGCATTTCCTTGGACTGAAATATATAGAGGTCATAATATATTTTTAAATGCTTTTAATACATATATATATAATAAAATGCATTTATTAATAAATATATATATATATATATATATATATATATATATATATATATATATATATATATATATATATATATATATTTGTCAATTTAAAATATATTTTTAAAAAATATACAAATTACCAAAAAATATATTGGAAGAAGCTTTGTGAGGACATTCAGTGCAATCTCTAGCACCTTATGCTAACCATCACATTTAAGTGCCTAACCCTAACCTTAACCTAATTATAACCTTGACCTAAAACCAAGTCTTTACCCTTAAACAGCCCTTTAAAAGGGGAGCCCGAGGATCAGCCAAAATGGTTCTCAGAAAGATAAATGTACAAATACAGACATATACACACGAACAATCACATACATACACATTTATTCAAACAAAGAGATATAAGTAACACCTGAGGTCTCCACCATTCATGATGGTCATGACCAGGCAGAGGTCGGTTTTGGTCTGGAAAGCATAGGCCAGGGTCACAATGAAACGACTGTGCACTTTAGCCAGGATGCGCTTCTCAATAATAGCACCCTACAAAAAATCAAGTAATTAGAAAGATAAAAACAGAAAAGAGAAAGAGAGGTAAAAGCAAAATATATAGAAAAATGGTGGCCACATTTAGTTGAAAAGTGATGAGTACTACTAGAGAGATGTTTTCAGGAGATTTACCCTAAGGACTAGAACAGTTGCTATGGCTTCTTAAGACAGAGACCACCTGTACAATATTTTACATCATCAGCAAAAACTGACCCCTCTTCAAGAGGCATTTTATTAACCACATACCTTGCTTTTCTAGGGTATTTAAACTGTATTTTTTAATCCATTTAAAAGATTCTTGGACATTAGTGCCAAATTCCAAATGAAATGTATAATTTTCTCATCTTTTAACCCTTAAGGATTCCTCCTCTTTTTCCTTATCTGTCTTTCTGATTCTCAGTTGCAGCTGAGCTGATTTGTGGAGTATCAAGCAGAGCCTGCAAGCCTCTTTGCACTGAGCCAATACACTATGATTAGAGCTGCTTAATACCATGTTCTCAGGTTAATCTAATCTTATGTCTCAATGTGTCTCTTCCCCTTATTCCAAATTGCTCTTTTATCTGCTATGTGGTGAAAGAACATCACCAAATTCACCAAAAAGGGATTGCTCCACTTCTACAGTTTTGGGATATCTAAATTAATCAGTATTTGAGGTCTGCAGTTAGGCCACCTGTATCAAAGCATAGTCTGGACATTGGATCAAACCAAATAAGGTTTAACTGCATCAAGAATAAGTTTATCTACTAAACTAGCTCTTCCCTTACATCATAACCTTTACGTTTCTTCAGCCTCTTCTTGTTCAGTTTCTTGTTAGCATACATCTTTCCTGTCGCCTTCATTTGGCAAGCATGGACCTCACCAAATCCGCCTTTCCCAAGCACTCTGAAATCCATGAACCAGTCTTCAGTAACAGGCTGGCTCTCCAGCCATTTAAACTGTACGTAACGCAGAAAGTACATGCTGTCCTTGAAGCCACTGAGTGCTTTAGCTTCCAGGTGAACAAGGAGCTGGTGTTCACTCTCTTTGAACAGATCTCCTCGAATGTTCTTGTAGTCCTCTTTCACCCTGCCCACAGCTTTTTCCCCCAGGAAGTCGCAGAAGTTCTTGGAGGAAGACTCATAGTATTTGTTGACCATCTTCTGTGCTTTCTTAGCTCGGTCATTTTCCTGGGCGACGTTGTAGTCTTCAATATCTTTCCACAAATCTACAGGATTCTTGTGGGCAGGTTCGCTTTCAAGGTATTGCTGAAAGAGGCGCTTACCAATCGGTTGGCGTACACACATACTGTCAAAGGAAGAATCCACCGTAGTCTTCATATGTTCACATTGTCTGATGTGTGGCAGGTTGAGCTTGGTGCGGTATTTTTTGTCACGCATAGTTGCTGCGGCAGCACTGTCTATACTCCCACGTGCTGACACATAGGCCGAGTTGGCCACCACAGTCTCTAGACCTCCAATGTCCATGTCTGAGAAATTCAAAGATAAAGAAAAGAGTCATCCTTCTATATATTGATTGTAAATCAATTGCTTATTAGTGATATATTTTACAATTGGTTTTGAATTAGCTTTAGCATTATCCTTACAGTTTTTTGAGGTCTACTTTCAAGGTGGCCTCAGACTTTATGTCAAGTAGGGATCAACCACAAACCTAAGAGTTACTGACATCCAACAACTGCCTTTTGACCTGTCAGTGGGGTTAAGAGTAAGGCTTGTCTTCACAAATGCTTATCTGCTAAAACAAGAAGTAATAATCTCCCTTTTATGTACTCAGAAGTTCTGTAAAGAAGTGCTACCCTTAAAGGACTGTGTCAGGTTACATGCAACAGCAACCTCTGTGGCATACTGCCATTTACCACAGAAAACCATTTGCACTTACAATGGAAGTCTATATTGTAAGTCTACTGGAGGGTACAAAAGCAGAAATTTAAAAATGTGAATGAAGAAATGTTAAACTCAGTTAATTCAATAGTTTCTCAAGTGTTTCTAAAGTTGTCTGAATTGATCGTTGGAGGTGGGAATACATTTCTAGGTCTGTTTTTCTTGTAATGTGACCTGCTTCGTTGCTGTCTGACATTTATTAATACAGTGACTTCTCTAAAGACAGGACAGCTGTATTGCACTGTGCTATGTCATAACATTAAAAGAGCCTGATTTCTGTTGTTTACTTTGGGTGCTGATAATCTGTAAATCATTCTCACAGACAATAGCACTATTTAATAGGCCTGTTGCTCAGATTGGCTGAGTCTCAAAGACCTTGATACTTTCTCATCCAATTAATGATCGCCTTTAATGTTGTTGCCAGACTTTAAAGCTGTGAATGTAGTGCAAGCCTAGGCAGCATGAACTAGGTCTTCAGCTTAGCCTTAGTCTACATCTTATTTGCTAAAAAAACTACTAAATCAGGTTAACGTTATATAATTGACTCTCCACTGCATGGTGTTATACATGTTTTAGTGTGTGACCTGGCAAGTTGACTTTTTGTTTATAAAATCAATTATATGGATGTGCATCATTTTGCAAATACCTATGCATAAATGTATGTGCTTACTTTACAAATCATTCCAATGGATATTCCATAATTTTTACTGCTGTCAAATAATTTCTTTGTTCAAAAAGCAGAAAAAAAATGCAATATGAATGGGCAAATGATTGTGCTTTAGAGTTAACATACAAACTAGGTATAGACTTAAAATTGAGAATGTCCTGACACATTTCTGACTGTTTCTAAACATTAAAATCACACCAGGTCATATTTAATTATTAACTAATATGAATTACCACAAATGTAATATATAGCTGTGACTCAGTACTGTCCTGTTGCATGTGAAAGTTCTTTATAGTGACACCTAGAATTAACATTATTTGTAGTGTATACTACTCTGAAAGGAAAAATCCCTAATAAATGACAGCAAAATGTAGTTTTATTAATAATAATAATATTAACCATTTTAATATTTATTTTCAGTATCAGTGTATTAATAATTGATACCTAAAAGATATTAAATAAAAAAACATGAACATAGATTTACTAGAGACTACTAAATAATCAACTATTGTGTTTCTGTGTCTATTTATATGTATGTCTCTTAGCTATTTATCGTTAAAAGTCCTTATGTATGCATTTGGTAATGTCAGACGTTTTTAATCAGTGTACAAAAGAAAAAAGAAAACATACTTACACAGTGTAAAATAAAATAAAAATGAATAAATACATTTTTAAAAACTGCATTTTCACTGTGCAAGCAAAAAAAAAAGATGCATCTGCATAGTTTTGTGATGTGTCTCTGTCAATATTAAGACCAAATCTCGCAGCCAGCCATACCTGCACAATAAACACACACAAACACAAAATATTTTCTGTACTGTAAATAATCAGTCTTTAACGTCCCTACCTTTATTTTTGTAACTCTCCCTTTTGTCGAATCCCCGTGATAAAGAATTGTGGATTAAAATCTCCAAAGGAGGAGCCCCTTGGTCTTAGAACTCCACAGACCAGGTAAAACCCTCTCTCCTTCAGCAAGCATTGTAAAACTCAGATTGCCTGCTGGCACACCTGCCTCCAGATAACGTCATTCAGTGGCTTGCCTCATTCTTCCTCTCCCTCCCCAGTTTCACTCTCACTCTGAAAATAAGTGAGGAGAGTGAGGAGGACCTTGGTCCATCTGAAATCCAAACTGATAGTTCATTAGCCTATGTGGATTATGGTCTGTGGATTAGAATGGAAAGAGACTTGTCACAGTCTGTTAGCATAAGTCTGCTGTGGGTCAGATCAGTTATCAAAAGGGCACTGTACGAACAACAAGCCCCTGCTAAGGATGAATTAACTACTGTTACTCCATCTATCTTGGTCTCTGTCAGAAATCAGCCATTCAGAATCTAAGATGACTCTTGTTCTTGATGTATATGTTTCTAGCTTGTGCTTAGGTGAATTATTTTTCATTTTTCATTTTTAGTGATAAATGTAACATTTTAATTAACTTAACTTTTTAATGGATAAGTTGGAGCAGATGTAAAGGAATTTCTTGTTCATGTTTACATGTACATAATTACATATATGTAATGTTAAATATCATGTAATCATGTTCACATTATATTTTGTGAGAAATTAAGTAACCCTACCCTAGAGTGGGGGGAAACGGCCCCTTTAAGGACTGTGTAGGACTGTATGTTGTTCTGTAAAACAAAAGTTAAATGTGTTCAGAAAAGTTATCATAGTTTTAGTAACAATGACATAAATTATAAAGAAAGTATGAAAATGTTAGTTTTCAGAGTTTTCAGATTTTTAATTTTTCAGATTTTAATTTTTCAGATTTTTAATTTTTATTTTTTTTGTTTGATTAAAAAAACAAAGGATATGATGTTTAGAATGACTACACAGAGTAACTACAGTAATTGGTCATTGCTCCCTGGGGCGTTTTACCCCACCTGGCTGGGTCGTTTTACCCCACTTAGTATGTTTGAAAAAAAAAATTCATTCTAAAAATATAATTATATTTTTATTAAATAACACATACTCCCTATCTACAGGCCCTACTCATATCATATATAACTGTGATGTTATACAAAACAACGAGCTTTAAAGCACTTTTTTTCTTACTGCTGAAAATCAGTAAAAATCAGAAAATCTGCTAAAAGATCATTTACGGTGAAATCTCTCTGATACATCACCAGTGTAAGCTTCATGGTGAAAATTCCTACATCACTCTTGTCCATGTAGTCCATAGTTACAATAAAAATGTATCTTGATTTCATCTTGTGGTTATTTTGGGAAATACAGTAAGGGGGCTTTTTCCCCATTGTACCTTAAGTTATTTATGTCTTTCTCCATTGTAATTTACAGTAAACTTATTACAGTGACCCTGGAGCAACCTGAGTGCACACACACACACACATTCGGTTTTGTTTTGTGGAGACTTTCTATAGACATAATGATTTTTCTACTGCCCCATTATTTGTATTTCTCTGTCAAAAATCCAAAACTCAGAATCAATTTGTATGTTTATCTTGTTGACAAAGCAAGTCTTAGCAAGTCTAATTACAAATTCCACATATATAATTTAGTTCTACGTAAATAATATTATTTATATATATAAATCAATCAAGCATAATATTATGACCACCTTCCTAATACTGTGTTGCCAAAACAGCCCTGGCCAGTCGAGGCATGGACTCCACTAGACCCCTGGTATCTAGCACCAAGATGTTAGCAACAGATCCTTTAAGTCCTGTAAGTTGCAAAGTGGGGCCTTCATGGATTGGAATTGTTTGTTCAGTACATTTCATAGATGCTTGATTGGATTGAGATCTCTGGAATTTGACTGTTACTTCTTTGGCCACTTTGACAGATACTGACCACTGCAGACCGGGAACACCCCACAAAAGCTGCAGCTTTGGAGATGCTCTGACCCAGTCATCTAGCCATCACAATTTTGGCCCTTGTCAAACTCACTCAAATCTTTTTGCTTGCCCATTTTTCCTGCATCTAAAACATCCACTTTGAGGACAGTGGTTATAATGTTATGCCTGATAGGTGTATGTATCATGTCTGGATCATGGCTCATCACTTTGTGTCAAATTTCATGAAAGAAGAGTCAAACAAGTCTTTCATCAACTAGATTCAGGTAATCCAGAGAAATCACAGTCTGTGTAGAGCAAGGCAGGAAACCTCAATTGAATGTGCATGACTTTTGAACCCTCAGATGGCACTGCAAAAGAGACTGTCATGCTGCTGTGTTAAATATAGTCACATGGGCTCAGGAGTACTTTGGAAAATGCTGTTACTTAACACAGTTTGCTGCTGCATTAAAAACTGCAACTTGAATCCCTGTTACTCAGGGAGAAAGCTATACATTTTTTATATGCAGTGATGCCACAGTGTTCTTTGGACCAGACTTATCTCAGATGAAGACGGTGAAAATGTGTGCTATGGTCAGATGAGTCCACATTTCACACGTTTCACACGTTGAGTTCTCAGTTCTAAAGACCAAAGAGACCATCCAGACTTTCATCAGTGACAGGTGCAAAAGCACATGTCTGACAATGTATGGTATTGCAGCAGAGCAAATGGCATGTGTGACAGGCATATGTGTGAAGGTTCCACTGATGTGGAGGCATATATTGGAATTATACAGAGACATATAATGCCATCAAGATGACATTTTTCATGAGAAGTCCATGGTTAATAGATCAATACAATTCCAGGTCTCATTCCAAAGTGAATGTGCTAGAACAGCCTGCCTAGAGTCCAGATCTGTCTCCTATTGAAAATGTATGACCAAGTAGAATCAGACTGCTGAGCATCTGAAGTCTTGTATCAAGTGAGATTAGACAAAATGTTGCTTGTGAAACTTTAACAATTAGTTATCAATTCCCAAACAATTAAACATTGTAATTAAAAGGAAAGTTGATGTGACACAGTGTTAAACATGCCTCTGTCCCAACTTGTGTGCTGCAGCCATCAAAATAAAAAATTAAGTTGGCCAGTGAAAACACTGTAATTTTTCTTCATACTTTAGTCAGTTAAATAAAGGTTAAAAAGAATGACCTAATATATAGTAACATATATATATAGTCCTGAAATAAAATCTTTTCAAGCACATATATGTGGAACTGTTGGCAATGGTGTAACACAGAGTAGTCTGACTAGCCACATAACATAAATTCACCTTTATTTTGGCTTCCTCTTCTATTTTTCTAAATAAGAATTATTCAGGTCAAGCCAATTTTCAAGTTATCAGGTTAACCCAGTGAATACCTGTAGAGGTACTAGCAGGTAAGACCGGATTTAGCACATGTTCTTTAAGAGGTTCAGAGGTGGGAGCTATCTTATTGAGATTGAGAGCATGGTGCTAAACGAGAGACATGGGGAGAGAGACAGGGGAAGATGAAGTGGGATAATTAGGCTAATTGAGGTTTGACCTGTGACATGGTTTCAAGAAAGAGTATGGTAAGGAATTGTTATCTGTACTGGAAAACTAAAATAATGACTTTACTGTCTGTGTAGTGCCTCTGGATGTTCTACCAGTTTATTGACAACAGCAACAGCTCACAATGCTAAAAAAAAAAAAAAGATAAGAATCTTTTGCCAGAGTGAGGGGATCCATCTGTGGTTGTGTAGGCAGGCTGTAAGAACACTGTTTGGTGTAAAGAGTTTGATGTTTGGCCTTATAATCTGGATAAAACTGTCTAACAGATCAAATGGACTAACTAAGGACATGCGCATAAGCGCCTCCTTCTGGTAAACAGACAATGGTGCTATGTATTCTGCGTAATCCAGAAAAAGTGTCTAATCATTTTATAAAGTTTATTTAAAACAGTTATAGGTTATGTAATACATTGTAATGTTTATAGTTTCATATATCTTAATAGGGTAACATATTAAACTCACACAGGTGTGAATTTTAAATAATTTCACTACTTTGAATGGATGTTGTAATTTTGTCAGTTTCCACTACAAATACCATTTCAAACATTACAAACCATCAACTTTTGAAAAAATGGTTTCCTGTAGTGTGTTTTGGGACATATTCTATTAAGATTTAGTGTTTTTAACAAGCCACCAATAAAAGAATACCATTAAAACCAGTACAATTCACATTATAACCAGTAAAATCAATATAAATGCTGTGATTGTCTCTATTGGTTTTTTTGCTTGTTTGTTTGTTTGTTTGTTTGTTTGTTTTGTTTTGTTTTTTTCTTCAGCAGGGCTTTGTCTCAGTTGCAATTCTGCACACTCTGGGCTTCTCTAAACTATCTTAAATGAAATGAATCCTGGCAACTGTTATAACATATTCCTTAATATAATATAATATAACATAATATTTTTTAATCATAAATTTAGTCGTTACCTTCCTCAATACCTTTCATGTTTATCTAAATATAGAAATATGCATTCTTGACATAATTAATATACATTTAGATATTGTGTAATGGAGCTAAAGAATTGCTCCACAGATGTATAATATTGTCAAATAAATTCAGACAGCATTCCGTCATTTGAACTGGATATTTTGTTGTACACCACTAGAGGGACCTCTATTTACATCATATCCGGTACCAGCTGATGGAGGGAAGTCAACGCAGCTTCTAACTCGTGAGTCAGTTAAAGGTTTATGTTGAAAGCTTTTGTATGGCCTAATTTGATTGTAAATTGAAGTATATGCTTATCTTCTTTTGTGATGAAATTACGATGTGTTAAATTAAAAATTTTACGTTGTGTTGGGGACTTGATGTCGTTTCATTGAAAGCACATTGTTTATACTACTGTGCACTTTTTTTTGATGTGTTATGCAGAGTGCATAAATGGCCATTAAGGGTACAATCTTGTGGGGCAGGGGAATCTGCCCTAGACTCCGACACTGCTAAAGGCAGTATCGCTGGGTTTATCTTTGGAGTAAAAACGGCGGTAAAAACTCATTTTCAGGGAAAGTTGCTAAAGGCCATGACGGAAAATTGCGTCATTGCGTCAATACACAAGGAGATGACGCGAATCTCAGCAAAAAATATAATTTGAAATATGTTTATTTAGGTTTGTTCGTAAAATAATATGAGCATTTAATACATATTATTTATTAAAGTAATATAACAAAACATTTATGATCAGATATTTTCATTTTTAAATACATTGAATTATTGAATAGTTGCATATTTTTGAACAACTACATTTTATGTATTTTCTTATTAACTAGTAAAACAACGCATTATGAACAATTATATTTTTAAGCAGAGTAACCTTAGTATGTTACACATACTAAGAAAAGTCCATTAAAATAGGCTACAGTGTTCTGTGTTAATATGAAGCAGTTTTCCATATTGATTATTTAGTTATTTATTTTAAAATTGTATTTTAAATTACACATTGCATGTTGAGTTTTAGGGTTACGGGAAATGTCCATAAACGTTTTTTCTCTTAACATTTTACAACAATAGCCAGGTGTTGACTAGAAAAAAAAAACTGAAAAAACTAAAAACATGGAAATGTTCACATACGTTAATACACTTTACAGGTTTCTTGTTTATAAAATTATAAATAGTACCAAGTACACAGTATTGCTAATCTGTTTATTTCAGAGTTACAAATGGTGTTCTATAATCACCATATTCGCATTTATGTACACTAACTCAGCCCACAATCCTTTGCACAGATTTCAATTCACGAAAAAAGAAATTAACTGAAAAAGAATTGACACTGAGCTTGTCAATTAATTTCATCATGTTATGCAAGACAAAAAAAGGTGAGAGAAGGCATTTGTTTTTGTCATTATAAATGAATGCACATAATGTGAACCACTCGGAGACCATAGACTGTTGTCATTACCATTACCTATAAAGTGAATTGTCAATATAATGTATTCTTAAAATTATAATTTTTATATTATTTTCATGCAATGACTGCAGGGGTGGAAACATTTATGACAAACCTATGCACACTTACCAGACCATCTCATTCTAGTGTTTAATGCCGAGAAGGACTTTAGCCTTGAAGCCTCAGAGGGACTGGACTAGCAAGTACGCACACTCAATAGGATGCACTCTTCAGTTTAAGAAGCACCTATTGTGTAAGGTGCCAGACAGGAAGAAAAAAATAAATAAAAAAAGAATAGAAGGAGACCCAGGTTGCATTGTTTGTTTGTTCACACAAATCTATCAGATTGGCAGCTGCCTCCAGAGGTGGTGGGTTTAGGGGCAGCTGCCTTTAGCACTGGCAAGTTTTTGGGAAGCTCTCCCTGCTTTACAAAGATTTTACTCCCTCTCTAAATGGTTTTATCATTGCAGTGGTGAGCACAGCTATGGCTCGGCCTCTATTTGGCGGTGCATTATCAACTGTTATCCCCCCCCCAGTGCCCAGGATGTCAGGTAATTATATCCACCTTATTTTTCAATGTGGAAGTAAGCTGTTTTCTGGTAATGTGTTAGACGTCCGGTTCATAATCCGCCATAGGGAAATAACGAGAAGAATATCGAAGTGCAGTATACGGTAAAACAGTTTACATTAACATAATATGGTAAGACAAACCAGTTTGCTTTATCAAGCAGCAAAACCAGCTTTTTGTGCAGCTGAAAATAGCTGGAAGTGGATGAGACCAGAAGCCAGACACAAAAAATTTACAAATGGCTGCACCCACTCTTATGGGAAAAATAAGGTGGATAGAAACGGATGTGAAAAAAAAAAACAATGTACAGTTACATCTGGTGGAGTACTATGCACATATGTAATAAAACATCTGTTCTATATTAATAAGTCAGTTGCTTGGTAACCGCAAACAGCTCACAGTTGACTAGCAACAAATTAATTATGTTATTTTGTGGAATAGCAGTTGTTGTGATTTATTCATTTTAATAGAAGTCAATATTATGACTTCTAAATGGTTCCATAAAGAGCCTTTAACATCTGAAGAACCTTCCTGTTTCACAAAAGGTTCTTTGTGGCAAAATAAGGTTCTTCAGATTATAAAAAGTCAAGAAAGAGATAGTTCTTTAAAGAACGTTTGACTGAATGGTTCTTTGTGGAACTAAAAATGGTTCTTCTATGGCATCGCTGTGAAGAACATTTTAAAGCACCTTTATTTTTAAGAGTGTTGTGTTTGCATGTTTTGGCTTATTGCTTTAACAAAGCTTGAGTGTACCTGATTTGTATATTAAAAACCTTTCATTCTCTTTGCCATTGTCTGCAGTGAACTGAGACAGATCCCTGATAATCAAGAAGTATTTGCTCACACACAAACAGATCAGAGTATTATCATTGAACTGCTGGAGTACCAAAGTCAAGTGCAAGATGCTGATGCAGTCAGGTAACATGTGGTCTCTTAACATTACAACAAATCTTGGTCAACATAAGGGGTGCCCAGACGTGGTCCTGGAGGGCCAGTGTCCTGCAGAGTTTAGCTCCAGCTTGCCTCAACACACCTGTTGGGAAGTCTTTAGTATGCCCAGTAAGAGCTTGATCAGCTGGTTCAGGTGTGTCCAATTTGGGGTTGGAGCTAAACTGCAGGACACCGGCCCTTCAGGACCGAGTTCTTGCACCCATGGTCTGCATCTTTTGTACAAAAACAAAAAAAAAAACACATGTACAAGTCCTTGTGAAATTATGCCATTACAGATAGGGTGAAAGATTTCAACAGGTCAGACTGGTTTAGGTTTGAACTCCAACTTGCCTGTAGCCATTAACATTGGGGCTTATTTCTCAGGGTGTGCTTTCATATATAAATTATAATACACGCGTCCATTGCAAAAATGGTGGTCTTAAACTCACTAGAAACGTTGTCTGTGTTCACTGGTCACATCAGGAAATAAAATATTGAATTACTTGAGAATTGGAACACACAGGTATGAATAACCTTGTTTTTCTGGTTTGTGTTGTGACAGGTATCACTTTGAGGACGTGGCTGCAAGTAACAGGGCGGTAGAGAATGGTTCCTTCGAGGTCAGAGGGGTGGAGCAGGTCTCTCAATCAGAGCTGTCACTGCATGAATGCAGCTCTGCCTGGCTGCTGTCTGGAGCTCAGCTGGTCTCTAAATTTAATGAGGAGGTGTGTCTTTGTTACATTGCATTTACAGTGGCCATAAGTATTTTGCCAAAAAAAGGTTCTAAATTAAGCACTGTGTAAAAACTTTTTACAAAAAAAAAAAAAAAAAAAAAAAAATTAATCAAGTTAATCAAGACAAGATTAATCAGTTGGACATGCTAAATCTTCGGTACACTTAACACCAACAGCACTTAACTTTCTAGTTGTTCTTTCATTTATTATTTTAATGGAAATAGAAATCCCTTAACTACTTCTGTATTAGGATTCAGAGCTTTCTCAGTTCACTTTTGCTTTGACCTCATGAATTTCCTCATCCATGATGATTCACATGCTTTCTGTGGGTGGTTTGGGGTTATTTTGGACGGAAAAACCTTAATTGAGCAACTGTATGATTTTTGACACTATCAGTAATCAGTAATCAGTAAAGTTATTAATGTTTTTTTTCATCAGCTGACATTACATTTTTTCATAGGCCAAGAACACTGTGAACATTCACCTGTGCTTATTCCGTCTGCCGCAGTACACCACTGACATCTTGGTGACGTTCAACGATCCTGTTTGTATCAAGTGAGTTGGTTAAATAAGCAAGTTAAACCAATATTTTTTCCCCCATACACTGGAGGATTACTTTAATGCTTTAAATGGAATTATAAGTTAATACGTATGGTGTTAAAATATTGTCAGGATCCTAATATGTATAGAGTGAGAGGTTTGATATAAAATCTTCTCTCAGTCCCCTCAGCAGCAGTGCCGTTGAAAATGTGGCCGCTGTACCATGGACACTACATGACTTCAAGGGTGTACTGCAGTCATTCCGTCTACTCGACCCTGGAGTTTTTGGGTAGATGCTTCACATATACATTTAAATGCAGTTGGTTTTGCAGTTATGCCTTTACAATGACTGAACAGGTTAAAACAATGTTAACAGGTTAAACAGGCTAAAACAAAGCTAGAAGGCTAGAGTCTCTATAAAATATTTTTTTCTTGCAGTGCAAGGCTTAGCATTTATCTGATTCGTAAGTGAGGCTGTACAAATGGAGTTATTGGTAAAAAAGCAAAAATTAATTCTAATAAGACATACATTGTCTTCCTGAAACTGACTCACATTTGAAAACCAGTGTTTACTCAAATTGTTGCAAATTGATGCAGGTTCATTCAGTAAAATTTCCCTGGAGTTTTTTTTTTTTGGTTATCCTAAAAGTTTGCAGTCATCATTGTTTTTAGTTGCAGAGTCAAACATCTCCATTACTTGCCTACCAAACTAATGTTCAACTTAACAACTGAAACTCTGTGTTGAAACTCAGGTTTTCTTGAGTTACTCTGAAATGTAGGACACTTTCACTCACTTATCTTTAACTTGCCTATCATTCTGAAAGGGTATAAGCATTACCTTCTTTTCACCTCCGTAATATAGCTCACTTGCGTCTCTTCTTTAAACATCAAGGATTCTGAGACACTGGTTCATGCCTTCATTACTTCTCAACTTGACTACTGTAATTCTCTTTTCTATGGTCTATCAAACACAACATTAAATAAGCTCCAATACATCCAGAAATCTGCTGCTAGGGTCCTCACTTATTCAAAGAAATCCTCTCACATTACTCCCATCCTACACAGACTTCACTGGCTACCCATTCGTTTTCGCATTCAGTACAAGATTCTCCTCATCACCTTCAAAACACTCCATGGTTTTGTCTTGTTTTCCTGATCTCTGAAAACATGATTTGATTTTTGCTATGGATTTCATGTTTATCTGTATTCTGTTTTTTGTCTCCTGTTATGTGTAACTGTTTTGATATTGTAAAGTGACCTTGAGTTTATAGAAAGGAACTATATAAAATAAACTTATTATTAAACATTATTATTATTATTATTATTATTAAGACTTAATTTTTGGGCCTTTGTTTAAAAAATAGCATAATCAGAACTTTTCACAACAAGGTTGTAAATGACAAAATGTATATTGACATAAGTAGAATATGCCAGTAGTTAATTTGTTGAACTACACCTATAAACGTATGGAGAACTTTCTTCATAAATTCATTAAAAATTACCTTGGAACCAGATGATGAACTGTAAAAAAAAAAAAAGTTTAGGCTTATTTCTTTGTTGATGCCACTTGATGGTTTGATTAATACAGTGACATTCAGACAAGTGTGAATTAACTGTCCAAAAAACATTTAAGATAACATAATCAGTATTATGTTTTATTTATTTGTATTATTTATTGTATTTAAAGGACAACATATTGCAGTGTTAATGTCATGTATATAGAAAACACAAGTCATTCTTTTAAAAATAGTTTATTCTCAAATTACATACTTTATCTTGTTACAAACCCAATATGTACCTATATAATTTAAGTCTCTTAATAAATAATTTAATGTTACATTAGTTTCTCTAAAGCATCAAACAGCTCATTCAGTACAGCACATAATGTAAGGCAAATGGTTACCATTATTCTGTCCCACTAAATAGTGTCTCATACTATTTAAATAGTTCTTCTCCTAATATTCTCTGCAAATAATGTCATGTTCTCAAAGAAGCTTCATGAACATGACATGAAACTGTTAATTATAAAACCAAAGGTAATGAGGTTTATATCTATTGCTTTGGAATTTATGTTCCACCCAATTTATGTTGAACCAAGTTTAAAACAAATTATACATTCTAACATTAAAGGCATTGGCAAACAAGACAAAAAATGTTTTTTTGCACCAGTAGAAAATAGTATTGATATTTTTTTAACCAGTCAGTTTGAGTGCACCTTCATTTCAACTTCTAACTACTCAAAAGTAAGTCTTTGTCCTTTTAGTCAGGATTAATAATTACAATTGTCAAGTCAAAGTCAAAGGAAAAAAAAACACAATTGAAAGACCAGTTTTGTAACAGTACACAATCCCTGTTTGAGAACTAAACATTTACAGTACATCATGTGATTAATGATAAAATAAAATTTGTTCAACCATGATTCTGATTACATATAATCTTTAGGAAAGGTTCAGAAGTAAAAAAAAAAAAAAAAAAAAAAAAAAAAAAAACGTACGTAAATAAAAAATAAATGTTTTTTTTTTTAAGATGATTTAAAAAAGTTCACTGTGAAAACAATTGTGCAATCATTAAAAAAAAGTTATTTGTTCAGAGTGAGTTATTCCACTTATACCACATTACCAAATGTAAATGTTTGAAGACATATTTCCTCTTGTGCAGAACTGCTTCCGTACGCCATCAATTGATCATCTTTCACTAGATGCAAAACTTTTTTATAAATCAGAAAAAAATGTTAAGTCATCTTTAACTGTAATGTGGTCAATAAGTTGGAACTACTTTGTAGTCATAGCAAATTAATCATTCAGTTAACAATCCCTTGACACTCAGAGTCAAGAATTCAATAAATTAATTAGCATTATTAAACAGAAGTGTACATGTGTTCTTTCTCCATAAAACCATATGCAAATTTGCTGGACTGTGATTGTATAACAACATAATCAAGTATGTTGTAACAACAGTGATCAAGTAAATATTCCATCCTGCTACATACAGTACATTCTAATAGAATTTTATTGTTATTATTATTTTTTTTTTTTTACTTTTTTGGAAAAAAGGATCATTCCAGTCCTGGCCAGTCTTGGTCAGTGCAGCCTTCCAGCTTTTTTATTCCACCACATAACGGCTCTGTTTACCACATCACTGCACAGCTCACACATTATTGTTTTTTTGTTGCACAGCAACATTGTTATATCAGGAACTATATCTTCAAGGGGAAGGCTGCCACGTGAATGCTTAAAAAAATAATGTTTTATTAAAAAAAATCCTTAATATAATTAGTATGTACTAATTATTAACACCCTTTTGTTCACAATATAGCAAGGGTATTTCATACCTTAGTGCTCGATTGCTCGTTTAATCAGCAAATAAGGAAAATTATTGATATTTTGCCATTGCAGGCAATAGCAGGATGCTAACTGTAGCTATGGTACAAAGTGCGCAGCTCATTCCAGAAAAGTAGAGAAAGGATGGTATGAGGTCCGAGGCGGAAGTAGGAGGCTCCGAGACCTTTATACAAACCAGTCATGCCTTCCTTCTTTAACGTCTTAGAGAAACAGTCCACAAAACCTCTATATAATATGCCCTGCAGGAGAGAAGTACATTGAGTGAGATAAATGCCTTATTTTACCAGCTTTATCA
Source organism: Labeo rohita (assembly GCF_022985175.1). Taxonomy (NCBI): domain Eukaryota; kingdom Metazoa; phylum Chordata; class Actinopteri; order Cypriniformes; family Cyprinidae; genus Labeo; species Labeo rohita. Next base: position 7,765,560 of record NC_066873.1, read on the forward strand.
ATTTGTGGGTGAAACTAGATATGCAAGTACGTAATGACACCATGGCCAATAACTGCAGTAAAAGTTTGTGAACCAATTTTTGTATGTTGATGACAGCTGGTAGGAGTTTACCTTGCCAAAATGGTCCACGGGTTGGTTGTAGAGTCGTGTGCTGACCACATCAAAAGGGGTCATAGCTAATACAACCACAACACTACTGATCATGCCAGCACTCAGAGCTATTAACCAGCTGCCCTCAGAGAACACCTGCAAATACAGAAAAAAAACGAAACAAATTGCTAACAAAACATGTCACTGTATTGAGTCGAAGTAAAAAGAAAAGAGAAAAGGACATGACATATGGCCAAGTATATGGTGTCCCATGCTTGGAATTTGAGCTCTGTATTTAACCCATCCAAGTGCACACACACCTGGAGCAGTGGGCAGCCATTTCTGCTGCGGGGAGCAGTTGGGGTTTAGTGCCTTGCTCAAGGGTCTCACCTCAGTTGTGGTATTAAAGGTGGAAGAGAGTGCTGGTTATTCACTCCCCCACCTACAATCCCTCCCAGTACTGAGACTTAAACCCGCAACCTTTGGTTTACAAGTCCAACGTTCTAACCATTAGGCCATGACTGCCCCCAGTCAAAGGAATAGTTTTCCCAAAAATGACAGTTCTATCATCATGCACTCATGCTGCTTGCCTGCCACACCTCCTTACCACTCTTTTATTTTGATAAAACTGTACCTGTAATAAGACCCAACAATACTGTTATATTTTTATACAATAAAATGTGTACAGCAAACTATAACAGTCACTCATGAGTTTTGAATAGAATACCAATATCTTCAATCCATTTGTTGATCTTTGTCACAAATGGCAAACCCTAAATATTGATCTTTATTTAGATCATTTTATTGTGCTGCATTATGCAATCTATGTTGCCATTTCCTAATGGTAAAACTATAGGTTGCTGTATATTTAATTTACTTTGCTTCATAAATTACTGTTAACTAAAAAAATAAAAATCCCTAGTAGTAGTAAGGCCAAGCAAGTGTTAAATTAACTGTATCCATGGCCTAGCCTAATGCCCTAAATACACGGTTTGCTTAAAACGTATTTCATGACATGACTGTCTTTCCATTGTTGACATATTTTCTTTTAAAACAGATGTGACAGGACATATCAAAGGGCATGCCCGTTAACTGTAGAACACAATTGTTATCTACAATATTTCTAGTCACGGCAGGTGTTTTGGCGTAGGGGAGGGGGAATCCTCATTTCAGAGAGCATTTTACTGAACAAAAACATGTATATGCCCAAGGAAACAAGCCATTAATAGTCTTGGTCAATTTTCCATGAAAAGAAAGACATGTTTATCTGTGTATATAAATGTGTATATATCTGTTAATGTTTGTTTTGTTAAACTTTATGAGTGCACCAACATATTGATAACCTCAAAGCTATCACACATTAATAACTAAAAGATACAAAACACTTGATTTAATGGTGTACAAGGCTGAATGGACAGGTGCATTACTCTTAGCTGAAGTTAAATATCCTATATTTACCTGTAGGTCAGTGACCAGCTCTTTAGAGGCAGAGAAAGTAGAGAGCTGAGCAGCTGACCCCACACTGACTCTTGGGACTGCTGCACTTGCACCCCTCCACAAACCCAGAATTCCATGCTGTTTGTGGATGGCCAATAGAGCATGCATCATTCCCTGACACAAAGAAAGAGTAAAGATTTGTGTATCTTTATGTATAACATAAATGTACAACAATGTATAACGTAATGTATAACAAACAGTCGCAGTGTGAGATTTTTTTTTTTGATTCAAACTGGTTCCTATTGTGTAAACAAAATTGCCTTTGTACATTAATAGTACATTACCACAAATGCGATGGGATAAAACATAAAAAAAAAAAAAAAAAAAAAAAAAAAACTCCAGAATCCTAAAATCAGTCGACTTGAAGATCAAAGTTCTCAAGTCACATTCAAAGAAAAAAAAATCTGATGTCATGTTAGATGATTCTCTGAGGTGACCATTAACTTACTCTGTGCTTATACTGGTGTCCAACTGCAATAGAGGAAGTGGATTGACTCTGGAGATGTGTTTTTACCTGAAGGAAATAACAAATAGAAAGTGAGAAAGTGGTTAAACGGCTGGTAAACTAAAGCCACTTGGTGCTTTTTGTCCACTTTGGACCTTGGCAGTATAAATCTTTCAATGTATGGAACCCAAAAGCATCTATAACTTTTGGAACATATTGAAATATAATAATCACATGTATTATTGTCATTACATTACTGTACAATAATTAATAATATAACAATTTCTTCTAAATTATAGGGTACATTAGTCTGTTTACTGTCGCTAAGCGACGTGGGAACTTGGAGCAATAAAATTAAATTCAAAGTATGTAGGTCACATATTTGCCTGTATCGGCTATTTTAAATGCGTTTCACTTCCTTTCTCGTGTCATTGTGCTCTCATTGTAATTGACAGCGCTATTTCACGCGATTACTGTTGCGTACACCCAGAGATTCCATTATTGCGGTGTTAATATTCAGAGTGACCTTACAACCGGCTGTCAATAAACACGTGCTTAATCCGTCGTTTACTAGACAGAATAGAGACATTTCTCGTTACTCACCAGGTAAATCGGGCTGCCCATTACAGCGCCCACCACACCGGCAATGGCCCCGGACACTGTACTCTTCGCAGCGCTGACCCTTCCGTCCGTGTGAATGTAGCCCCAGGACTCGATGATGGCGTAAGACCCCAGCCGGACCCCATTCATAAAAAACTGATAAAACAACCCGGGAACTAAACCTTTCTGAAGACCAGCCAGTCCATCTATTTTTCCTATCGTGTAAAAGGCGTGAAACACATTCCTATAATATACTTGGTAGGTTCCTCGGCTTTTCAGCTCTCCTTGCAATTGCATTCGAGTTTTGACCACTTCCAGGGGATTTGTAAAAAAGCAGGCACCACACGCAGCGACGCCGCCGAGAACGAAATCCATGTTTCAATCGCAGAATTCCCGGAAACAGGTGATGGACAAGCTCTTTATTATCACTTTAAACAAGAAACTCTAGGCCTAACGTTACCTTTTTAGCAGTCAGCGAAAAAATAGCGTATAAAGATAACTGAAAAATACTTTCACAATACCATTGTTCTACAGTTACAGTAAGAAGCAGATGCGTATCTTTTGTAATCCTCAGTCATGCGATGCGCGTGGAGATTTTGCTGAGTATGAATGTCAGACTGCATTCGCCGGGGTGCGTCCATCATCCCAGCCTGACCTCTTAACCAATCAAAATAGAGACATTGCCCCATCCTTTATTACATGTCCTCTGATTGGACGGTTGTTAATAACGTCAAGTGACACATTCAGGCAGTTGCACCCCAGTTGTGTTATTACACAAGCTTCCCTGTGTAAAGAATATTCGGTTACGCTTTATTTTACAAAGTTATTGTTACAAATACTTAATAACTGTAAATTACACATAACTGCAAGAAACAAACCCTAATCCTGTAGTAAGTAGGGTAGACAAGGAGGCGTTCTGCACCACAGGTGCATTAATGTTCATGTAGTCGTGGGGTAAAATGCCCCCCAGTCTGACAAAGCTATTTGCTTTATACATCTACAGCAGAATCAGAGTACAGGTAGTTTTAGCTTAAAAATAAAAAGAGTTGAATCAATAATTATAAATTACAAAATTATAATTGTTAACTATTACTCACTAGTCTACTCATTTGTGTTACACTGTAACAAGGGCACCTTAAAATAAAATGAAATGCTGATGTATAGAAAGAGAATAAATTACTTTGAATAACTACTAAACTACAAAGTACATACAACAAATTTAAACAATAATTACAGTTTATCGGCAGCCGGTAATGTTAATGTTATGTTAACTTATAAATTAAAAATGTATCCAAATTGACCCCTCGTAAAAACCACCCTCCTTAGTTACTGTTGCTATGGCCGACAAACTATGCTGCTCTCACACTACACATCATGTTCTCATTCAGTGAAAATACATCATGGAGCAAAGAGGAAACTGACAACACACTGACAGACAAGACAGAGCAGGTTACTTCTGGTATGAAACAAGGTCTCAGCTTTAAAATATATATTTTTTAAGAAATTCAAACAATAAATAACATTTTGTGGCTCTTTAATGTGTCGTGACCACTGATAGATAGATATATATATATCTATCAGTGGTCATGACAGATCACAGCATTGCCATACCAGATCAATGACATGTGAACTGATCGTCTTTTCTTCTTTACTTAAAGCACAAAAAAAACATGAATGAACATCAGGACATATTTAAATTCAACCTTTCAATACAATACACAATTTTTCAAATATAAACCCCGTTTTCACAGACAAGGCTTAAGCCTAGTCACAGATTAAATGTAAGTCTGAGCTGTTTCAACTGAAAAACTTGCACTGACTGATCTTAAAATATGTCAGTGCCTTTTTTTATCTCAAGATGGACACCAGCATTTATTTCTAAGGCACATTTATAAAAATTGAAAACCAGGCCTAAATCCACCAAAGTTAATCTACTCTCCTGTCTGATTTGTTTGTCATACAAAATGGCAAAATCGGCGTTACAACTGGTCAGATCGCCTGTCAATCAAGCTGTTTGTGAAGGATCCACATTTCTAAGACTGCAGTTTAGCCTGATACAAAACACAGTGTCTTCCTACGGTGTTCTATTTCTTTTTGTTCCTCCACATGATCTTTCAGAGACATTTTTCAGCTTTTTTTTTTTTCAAATACAGTCTTAGAATAAAAGCCCCTCTGTTCACTTAAAATGGCAAAAACCCTCGCCACTGTGGTGCTGTCAATTTGAGAAACATGGTTGTTTCTTTAGATAATGGAACAAAAATGTGCCCCTGTAGTTTGAATCTCAAAGGACTTGTTTGCACAGCTGTCGATATTATCAATGTGACCTAACTGTTGAAGGATGACTGATCCTAGTCTGGTGGACTGCAAGACAATTGTGGTGAAGATCTTCAAATGAAAACTCACTAACTAAAATTAAATGATTCATTTTAACTTCATCACGCTAGATGACTATACACTCCTTTCATAGAACATTTGATTGAGTAAGCCAGATGAGAAAGAAAACAAAACAATTCTTAATATTTATTATTTACTGACACACATAGAGCATATATTAAACAATATTTTTATAACCAGAACCAACATCTTTTAGTTTAGAAAGGCCAAGCATCCTCCTGAAATTGCACACTCAATGCAATTCTTCAAAATAAATGAATAACATTATGCCATTATTTGAGCTCATTCCATCACATCCCCATATCGTGTGACTTTGGGATCTGCAGGTGTTGCAGGAATTGGTGGTTCTTCCTCTAAATATATAGTAAAGAAACAAATCGTGAGATTCTTCTGTTATAAAGACCAAAATATTCCAAAACAAATGAAGTTTGTTCAAATCAGGGATCAAAGTAGACATAAAATATATACATTAAAATGTACAGTCATTACATTAATATCATAAAATAAACACTTAGAGGGTGATCAGCAGCTTTCCAAAAAGCAGACAGATTGTTTCATCCTGTAAAAGTTTATTTTGTGATGACAGGCTTACTGTACATTATTTTACACAGCTACTAAATTATAGAGACATGAAATACTCTTTTAAAAATATTTATCAAAACTGTTTTTAGATTATAAGATTCTGACATAATCCGGTAGTAGAAAATGCTATAGTAATCCAGATAAATTTGAAATTGTGTAAAATTACACAATTAATTTATATAATTTATCTGCAACTTACAGTTTTTCCTCTGTTGATTTGACACTTTTCTCCAAGTAATGTAATTGCTCTCAAAACAACTACCACAGCTGTCTAAACACAAACCTATCTTAAACACACAGTTCAACTTTATTGCAAAATGAAGAACTACAATTTTTTCTAGTACTGTGTAATAAAAGTATACATTAACATCAAATCTATAGGTGTGTTCTCTATTGATTATAAAACATTCAGCTGTAGATGCACAAATACACTAATGAAAATACAATTATTGCACAGTTCTTCAACAGGGAGTTTTGTTTTATATATACTGTGTATATCTAAACACCTGTTACTCATGTGAAAAACGAACTGCCCCTTTAAACTTAAAATCTGGTTGTGCCACCTTTATTAAGTGAGCAGTATTAATTTTGGCGTGACTGAAAACATATCGTGTGCATTTGATGATATGATGAATTACAGAGTTTTGTTTGTTGTGCTTGGGCAAATGGTACATGAACATTTGTGAACAGTGAGAACAGTTTTGAGAACAGTGACCAGAGTTTGGAGAAATGTGTCAAATTGATTGAGAAAAACTGTAAGATACTTTTCTAAGGACTAACTTATACAGAGACAATGTAAAATGTCTTAATCTCTTATCCACATTTTTATTTTCTTCTGTATCAAAGATATTGTACTTGTAAATAGCAGCTGATTAAGATTAAATTAATTCTAAAGTCCATGGTGTCAAATCGTTTGTGAGACATGAAAGTAACAGTCAAAACTGAGTAATTATTTACTGCTTAATGCCACAATTGGCCAAGTATTTTATGTGCCTAGATTGTGACCTACACAACCATAAAAAAAAAGAAAAATCTGTTGAAATTATGAGGCTGATATTTCAGTCAACTTTAATCTATCCATTGATAATTTTGAACTACTAAAAAGAAACAAGCAAACAGGTCAATTCTTACTAGGCGAGTTTCTGTCAGGAACATTTCCGGTCTCAAGAAATAACCACAAGTCTGAGCACTTCATGGTTTCCCAGCGAGTTACTGAATAGCTGAATACTGAGGAAGAAACTGTGCAGACCAAAACAGAAAGCAGCTTAACTCACAAAAAATATTTTCTTTTTTATATTGTGTTTTTTATTATTAGTTAATATTTTTTTATTAAATATTGTGTTTATAACACACACACAAATGGTCTATTTTAATTGTGTGTTATAAGTCTTCTCTTGCATGATAATGATGAAAATGATCAGACTTACCAATAGACACTAGAATGTTCCACTGAAGGGGATATGGGATTCTTTTCTGAAGTGCTCGCTGTGCAAAAAATAAACCAGCTGTGCCTGGTTGAGAGGTGTAACATTTTCACCCAAAGCCAAAAGAACAACATTAGTTAATAAAATAAAATTATTAATCTATTATTAAATTAGAGGTTGTATTTTCACAGTTCACACTCAGGTATATTTAATATATGTAAATTAGTCTAAGATGTTTCTATGTAAGAAATAAAAACACACTAATGAGACAATTGCTCACATACACCAGAAGTACAGATTCAAAAATTATTTTGGATGGCATAACCATATATATTCACCTGGAAATATTAAAAGAAAAACAGTTGTTCATACTAAGCACTCTGATTGGATAAGGTATCTTTGCAAACCTGAGTATGAGACACTGTTGAGATTTCTTTGAAATCTCTACAGAAAACACATGTAAGATTACTAGTTTTGGCTCCTTTTTTTAGCAGAAAAATCTAATTCACAAGGAAAGAAGGCAAAAATCTCAATTTGATCACAGTGTAAATAAAGGAAGTACTTAATAGTGAGAATTGTTCCTTAAAGTGTCACCAAAAAGATAATCAAACATTCATATTTGTCACTGACTTTCACAAACACAACTTGTTCAAAATTATCAGACACAATCTCTTCTTAATGTGAATATGACACTAACCTAGTATGAAGCTTGCTGTGCCTTTCATAAAGGCGTAAGACTGACAAGCGGCATACTGCTGCAAACCCTGAGGACAATAAAATATCATCACAATAAAATTATTGTGACATAAGCACAGGGGAGACTGGGGCTAGTTGTCACGAAGAGCTGTATGTCAGTAGCTTTGTCTTTAAATCAAAAGTCCGGTAGCATAAATGTGTTTCTCTAGCAGTAGTTTTATATAACGGTTTCAGACATTTCAATGTCAAACATCATTTTGTCTATTTTGTAGCAAAACTTAAGTATACATTCAGACAAATCAAATATATAATGAAGGCTGATTCTGAATAAGAGGATGAACTGTAAAATCGGAACAGGAGTATTTTTAATAAATGTCAAAATATTTGGGACAACACCTGTGTTCTGTATGTTTACTGTATAGCTTTTTGTTGTTGTTGTTTTTTTTTTTTTTGTTTTTTTGTTTTTTTAAATAAAAATGTTTTCGTCTGACTTGTGATTGTCAACAAACTGCTGGTCTGCATTATGTTAAACGAACTTTATCATTTTTACGTGACAAAATCTTTAGAAATAATAGTTTATTTCTTAAATTCATTATGTGTCTGTAAATAAAGTGTTTTTTCCAACACCGTTGAAATAAACAATGAAGTAAACAGAGAGAAAACATGCCCCGGACTCGTCTGTAAATTGCATTTCTGGCAGTAAATGACGATGAAAATGTTACATCAGCAGTCACGCATGACATATACGCACCGGGTGCTTTGCTACAACCGCATCATCTACTTTAGTGAGACCAAGGTTGACCATTCCGCTGTATGTATGAGCTATAACCTCCAAACTGGTGTTACAGTTTTTCTGCTTCACTTTGTTATTATTGTTGTGAAACTTCCGTATGTGCAGCGAAGAAAATGTGAAATGAGTCACAAGCCACAGATTGTCTACAGTGACCTCTTATGGACTGGATACGTTAATCCACTTTACGAATGAGCACCAACACGGGGGACTAATAAAATAATCACAAAACATTTATTGTTTTATTTATCATTGAGAAGAAAACATCTGAAATACATTCATTTATATTTAAATAAAGGAAATATGCATTTATTTAAACACTGATTTTGGTAGAGTTTGGTTAGTGGTGGTACTTGGTATTGTCTTCCTCTTTGTGGACTTTGGACCGTCAGTTTTATTTCTGAAAGCAAAAAAAAAAATATATTAAAAATATAAATAGATAAAATATATATTAAATTAGTACAGTAAGATATAAATATTTTATGTTGTTTTTATTTTACGAAATATTCATAACCATAGGCGAATAATGTATGACAGGGGTGCCCAACCCTGTTCCTGGAGAACTACCTTCCTGCAGAATTTAGTTTCAACCCTGACCAAACACACCTGTCTGTAATTATCAAGTGCTCCTTCAGATCCTAATTAGTTGGTTCAGGTGTGTTTGATCAGGGTTAGAGCTGAACTCTGCAGGAAGCTAGATCAGTTGTCTGCCATTGGGTTTGACTTCCAGGGGTGGGGAAGGGGGCGATCACCCAGCATATGGCAATGAACATCCACAGTAAATGTCACTACTGAATTCAACAGTTTTGAGTTTGAGGGTGTGCAACATGTGCTAGAGTATTTACTGCTACTGTGTACCGTAATTATATTGTATGCGTTAGTAATATAGAAACCCTTTTAAAACCTGTTGGCCAGCTTCCCAGGCATAAAAACATGGTCAACTATAGTGATTTGTATTTCAGCAGGAACAAATGTTCTTTGACCCCATCCCCTTCATTTTTCTTTTTCCTTCCTCTTCCTCTTTGTCTCCCACCACTAGGATTCATTTTGCAAAATGCATAATAACCTGTGCTCCTGTTTATATTTTCTGAGATTCTGAATGGTGTGCCATCAGTTTTGTTACATAATGTTCACACATGGATAAAAGTGTACCATTTGAGTTCATTTGGTGATGCTTGAGTTAATTATATTATGTATTTGTGTTTTCTGAATAAGAACATGGGTTAAACATGCAAACTGGGGGCATTTTTGTGTAGAGCTTTGCAGAAAAGATTAAGCAAATTGGAATGTATGTGAAAACAGGTCAACTGTTTTAAAAATGTTGAGAAACGTGTCTTTGTTTTGAGAACTTAAAAGAGTGTTTTGGAAAATTGGGCCAAATGAATCAGTTATAGTGTGTTAGCAATTGAAAAAAACTGAATTAAATGCATTATGTTTTAGTTAATTAGATATTACTATAGATCTCATTGGTTTTTGGATTGGTTTTAAATTATAACAGAAATTCTATTAGCAATCCTTATGAAACTAATTACACAATTCATACCTGTCCCTTTGTGGTCTGTTTTGTTGTAGTTTTGTCCATTTCAGATTAGACCAGTTAAATGAAACCGGCTGAAGCAGTCTCACATCCTCTGCTGGATTAAAAAGGAAATAATAGTTAGCATTTAAATGAAGTGATGATTTAGTGGCTACATCTTAAGTCTGAGAAAAAGTGTCAAGACAAACTCACAGATTTGTTTGGTGATGCCTGGAAGTTTTTCTCTGGGAACTTTTCTGTCTGAGTTCCACTGCATCAGTCTGGCTGTAGGGTTAGCATTTAGTCAGCATATTTAAAAAAAAAAAAACACACACACATAACACTATTATTAATGTGGCACATGTTTATCATATCTGCAAGTTGTAACTTATGTGCTTTCATTCTCTTCCCTTTATTAGCTTTCTGTTCATGTTTATGTCATAAAAATCACTTATGGATCTGTACCTGGGCTGATCCTTGCCCTAAAGTGTCTGAGGTCCTCTGGATGACATGGCATTGATGACATGGTCAGAGACCGAAACATGTACTCAGAATCTTCCTGGTTAAGAACTGTAAGACGGTCAGTAGAGCTCACAGGAAACACAAAAGCTGGACCCTGTTCGTCAGTCTTCAAGAGAGTATTTAAAACAAAATCTTAAAACTACTTATAAACCACTGTGTATTAACATTGCATCAAGACAAGAAAGGTTCCCTGATCTACAAGGTTTAAGATGAACAGGAAAGCCCCATTATAGGTAGTTGTCGCAATACCTTAGATGTGTGATTGGAACACTGAATTCCTTTAGGACTATGTATCTGAACTGGTGGTTGCCTTTCAAAAAAACAGGAAAGGAAATGATTAAATAATTTCATTGCTTATGCTTACGCATGAGAATAGCAATTGAAATAACAATAGCTGCTTCTCATGTACTTTATGACACCTCTGTCTTTTCGAAGGTCAAGGGTTCTGTGTGGGACCATAGTCAGATGGACCTTAGACTTAAGTGTAGCTGGTGAAACTGTGTCATTCTGTTTGATCTCACTTATAACTTGGATGCTTGGAGAAGGAGTGAAGTGTTTTGAGATGGTCTGAGGGCTAGGGGACTGCAGATACCTGAATAAATGACACAGACAGCACAGGAAAAAACATTTGGAATTACAATTACAATTAAAAATATAGATGCAATCAGGCCAACATAGGAAACGTAGGTATTGTTTGATTTGGTATGTCATTCCGAATCTATTAAGACCAATCTTATGATTTTTGGCCAAAACTAGTCAGATGTTATAAGCAGAAATGTCCATTTGTTTTAGATTTTTTTGACCAGTAGGTGGCGTTGTGCCAAAGTACTCATGTGGCCTCAGGTCATGCTTGTTGTACCATAATAAGTTTGGTCAGAATCTGCTGAAGTGTTGCGGAGATATAGCCTCATGTCTATTTTTGCACAAACTTTATCAACCAATTGTTAACGGGCTTTACGAAAACAGTTTGATATATATAAAAGCTCTTGGTAACTTGCTCTGAAGACGATCTGAGCCAAAAATGTCCCAGTTTGTGTGCAACCTTGTTACTTCATCATAACTTCCCTATTAAAAATAAAACACTCAATAAAAATGTGAATTTTCAGAATGTAACATCATTTGGACCCTTGCTGGGATTTTTTTTCCTACACAGTGTTGATAGCATCAGTTAATCAAGCTTAACTATGGATCTCAATCAGTTATTTTAATTTATGGTAAGTTTAAGTTTGACAATAACCACAAACCTACATTTGACTCCATACTAGGTAGTCCATACTGAGTAACAATTTATATTTTTAACAAAATATATTTTTAACACTTTATTTTGTTTATAGTTTTCAACTTGGTTTTGTGCAAACCTCATATAACTGTGAAACAGCTTAGTAGTATTTTCCTCTTAAGATGGACAACAATGATTAATTAAGTTTAAACTTAAGTCCCTCTTTTCATTTATACTTAGTTAAGAAATGTAATTCCCGTTTTGTATATTTTTCATCATGGAAAGATTACTTTATTTCTCTATTATTTTACATTTACATTAGGCATATCAATAGATAATTAAATGATTGTAGATAAAATAATTAATTTTTGACAATAGTATCATTAACATATATTTACAGTTAACATGTTTTTTCATTTGAACATGTAGTGCATTCATTTTCAAAACAATCATTTTGCATTAAATCAGTTGCTTCTTTTAGGGAAAACATATTAAATCTCACATGATAACTTTCATAGCCCTATAAATCATTCAAAACAAAGAAATATATTATTATGTTAGCACATCTGTGATATTATAGTTTTTTCCCTAATTTACCTATGTGAGTGCAGGTATTCATCCCGGGCTGTCTTCTTTGTGACCGGACTGCTGTGGCAGCGCCCCCTGGAGGTTATGGCTGTCACAACACAGGTGTAAGATGTGTTTGTAGACAGGCGACGAGCAGTGTATGACCTTTCTGTGCCCAGGTACACCACACACCCATTCAGACTGAGCTCGTATTTGAAGAGTCTCCCTAAAGGAGCAACAGGAGCTCCCCAGTTTATCTGCAGTTCATGTCGTCCCAGGACAACTACGGCCAGAGCAGAAGGAGCATGATCCTGATCTTCTGCTGTCCTCACCTCAGTTACTGCTCTAGGACTCTCTGTGTCCCCTGGACCAAGTGAACTCACGCTCAGCTGGTAGGTGGTACCAGGAGATAAACAGCTCACTGTAGCCCTGACAGACAAAATAAATAAGTAAATAAACAAACTGCAATTACAGCATAATAAACTAAAACAACTTTGAAAGCCACCAAAAGCAATTGAACTTAAAGGTGAAGTGTGTAATTTTAGTGTAAAAAACAAACAAACATGAAATGCCTTAGTAACTCAAAAGGGTTTTTTTTTAGGAGTAATATATCATATTGAACAACAAAAATGGGTCAAACATGGTATTATCTATTGTGAACTGATTTGTGAATTGTGGATATGGACACAGACTTGACACACTTCACCTTTAACATGTTATTATGAAAGGCTGGTATGACCCACCCCAGCAGAGTAGTGGTCTTCACCAGTGTGTCATTACAGTAGATTTGGTATGATTTGGGTTTGGCTCCTTCCTCTGGCTCTATCCAGCACAGGCGTACCTGTGTAGCTGTAGAGCCTATCACACAGAGCTCTCGTGGAGGTTTAAGTCTGGTATCCAGCTGCTCTGGAGTAATAACCACAGGTTCACTAAAAGGACTAATGTCACCATCAGGTGTAGACAGGCTGAGCTGTAGGGAGAGGGGCTCCATAGATTGCTTGGAAGAAACAGGTATGATCACCTGACACAACAGGCCATGGTACAGCATAACATCCTTGTCAAAGAGACTACAGAAACCCAAAGGAAAAACAGTGAAAATTATGTGAATGTAACATTTTTAATTATTCAAAGCTTCCAAACGGTAAACTTGTTACTTTCCACTAACTTCATACTTTCCACTAATAGCTTCACAATAATGTTATTCAAGGTATTTTCTGTCAAAATTTTCTTCACAAATGAACACAACTTAAATTTTGAATACAATCTCCAACCAATGAAACCAGAAGTGCAGAAAGCTACACTCCTAAAAATAAAGGCACTTTGTGATGCCATAGAAGAACCTTTTTTGTTAAAATGGTTCCATAAAGAACCTTTAACATCTGAAGAACCTTTCTGTTTCACAAAGGTTTTTTGTGGCAAAAGTAGATTCGTCAGATTATAAAAAGGTAAGAAAGAGATGGTTCTTTAAAGAACCTTTGACTGAATGGTTCTTTTATGGCATCACTGTGAAGAATCTTTTAAAGCACCATTATTTTTAAGAGTGTAACTCATTTTTAGGTTTTAGGACTCATTTCTGCAGCATTACATGTTTTTTAGACTGGGGGCAAGAGGGTTGAGTTTTGAGTTGCACAGCATGTTTTACAGTACAACAAAAGAATGATTTCTTATGATAGGACAATTCTAAGTATTAAGAACTGTGGAAAATTAACCTGTACATAACGTCCAGGCCGCTTTCAGGCTCACACGTCTCCCATGATACAGTGCAGCTTGTTGATGAGAGGTTTGTAATCATCACTGGAGGTGGTTTGGATAAACGCTTCAGTCTCCTGAGACACATATTGACCTCCTCCTGCAGTTCTACCCCAGTGGATGGCGACACAGAGAGCAACTGACAGCAAAGAAAATGACAGTGTTATCATTACTGTAATATACACACAATACGCTAACACAATATGTAAATCAGCACTGTTGTGTTACCAACACATTGATCATGAAACCTTTAATTGCTCATGCAGAGGACAATGCATCCTGACAGAAACCACTCCACTTGGCTGGGACACCAGCATTCGCACTGTCCTGTTAGACAGAGAGTTGGTTTTAATACGAATGGTTCGCCCAAAAATGAATATTCTGTCATCATTTACTCACCCGCATGTTGTTCCAAACCTGAGATTGTACATGACTAAATCTTGATCAAAAAGGTTGAAAATAACTGATTTAAACAATTACTATCTAATTATTTTTGTGCTTCGAACTGTGGTAGAATGTGTGTATATTGGCCTAAAATATCTGTGGTATGCAGATTCACATATGATAAAGAAATATAATTAGTGTTACTGTACATGATATCCTACAGATTTGTTACTTTTCTGGACAATATCCTTAGACTGTTATTACATATAAAACTACAACTATAGTAATTAACCTACATAGCAGCAAACCAGATACTGTCTGGGTCTGGGCTCTGCAACAGCTGTAAAAGACCATCCAGCAAATCAGGGACAGAGGTGCTTTCCATCAGCAGAGCATGGCCATCTTTATCATTTGCTAAGCAGCTCAGAGCAAAGCACACTGTTTGGCCCATTTCCACTCCCGACCTGCTCAACAGCAAAGCCTGCAGTCGGCTAACCTTGTGACAAAGAATAAAATAATACCTATAAGTGATGTTTAATTGACTGAAATTTTAACATGATTCAATCAAGACCTCCGGAGAGAATTTATAAGCATTTCTTACCAGCTGATGCTCTTTGGCCTCTCTCAGAATGAGGATCTTGGCTTGTCTGCTACCACACAGACGGCCAACAGCAAATGCTGCATTCATGGCCGTGTCTGCAATAATAAAATTTAAATTTAATGTTGTTGAATCATTTTACATTTTACCAAGCAACAAGAGATTCAAAACCCAAAAGCAATTAATGTGGGGTAATATTAGTGTAATTGTACAAACGTAGTGCTGTCAGGTTATTCAAATAATAATTATGAATCTCATTGTTGATTTGATATAGTTTATATGATTAATGTCAAATTCTAAATATGCAATTACCGCATAATATATATACTGTGCGCTTAACTTCAGTGTTTCTTCAGCTAAGAACTAATTTTAAGGATCCTTTACATACATACATACATACATACATAAACAAATAATTCATTCTTTCCTAAATGAAGAAGGACACTGACCTTTGTGGCTACATGATAAACATTGTGTCAAACATCTGAAGATCTTGCAGGCAGATGAATAGGATAAAACCTTTTCACAGGTTTCTTCACATAGGAACAGTCGTGCAAGAATAAGTGCTGCAGAGTTAACCGTATTTTCTCTCTCATTCTCTAGAAGAACAGATAGGATCTCAAGAACCTGATATAACACACTTTGGATCTGAAGGAACCATGTCCGTCCTGATGCAGTTTCAACCTAACACATGAAGAAATATAAAGTCATCAATTGTGTGTGCACTAATCCATGTTGACATTTCACCTAAGCAATGGTATTTGTAAGAGTAATCTCATTAGAACAATTTTGATAAGTATTAAGT
The DNA here is from genome assembly GCF_022985175.1 of Labeo rohita. NCBI lineage: Eukaryota > Metazoa > Chordata > Actinopteri > Cypriniformes > Cyprinidae > Labeo > Labeo rohita. The sequence continues at coordinate 7,781,438 of NC_066873.1, forward strand.
GTTAAAGAGTGAGTGAGTGTGAATTGGAGGCATTAGCTTTAGCTTACTTCCACCTTAGGACGAAATGGTCTGAGAGAAAAGTATTATAGGGAGGATGGGGTAAAATAAGAATGAGTATGTGTATCCACCATATTTGGGGATAAATTTGTAAGTTTCAGTAACTTTATTCGAATACATTGCCGAGATGCACAATTTTACCAGTTAGGTTAATGGCCTTTTTCCCTCCCAAAAAAATAAACTTAAAAATGTTTTGTAAAGGTCAGATTTAAATGAAGGTACAATGCAGCATGCATTTGTCGTTATGCAACCATACCAATGAGGCTATGGCTCCAGCAGCATTCATCACAACATCAGGTTCATCTTCAGTTAAAGTCTGGACAAGGTCACATATGAGATTGCTATCCCCTTTAGTCCCCTTTTGAAGTTTCAGCACTACGGACTCATTTTCTAGCAAGACCCCAAAGATACAAGCTGCAGTACTACTCAGCCTGTACAAACACACAGAGAGAACAACCTCACTGCACAGAACTTGGTCCATTTATTTAATCATTTTTAAGAAAACACTGCAGGACCATTTAAACGCAATTGTAGTGACAAATGCTGCCCACTAACTTTGTACATGGAAAGAAAAAAAGATTTGTACAAGTAGGTACAATATAACATAAGTGATTGTAAATTAATTTCACCTGCTTTGGTGCAAATGAAAGTGTCAAAAAGTGAACTAGAGAGGCAACAGTAAGACAACCCTCAAACAGGGAATAGCCAAAGACAATTTGCTCTCTCCTTATCCTTCATGAATGAGTTGTCTTTAGTTTTGTGTTTTGGAAGGGTCTTTATTAGTACTTGTACCATGAGGCGGTATCTGCAACCCAGTCAGGTTGCACAGGTAGTCCAGCTTCTCCAAGATGGCACATCCATACGTGTCGTCACTGGGACGTTTTGTGTCTCCAAGCACAGTTTCAAGAGCATGGAGGCGATACCAGGAGATGGGTCACATCAGGCTACTGGTGTGCTTGTTTCTGACCTATCAGACTATCAGAAACAGACTCCACGAGTGTGACTTAAGGGCCCAACATCCTCTAATGGGACCTGTGCTCACAGCCCAGCACCATGCAGCTCTTTTCGTTGTGATCTTGAATCCAGCCTTCAGTGGTCTGATTATTTTGGTACTGACCATTCACATAATTCATACAAGTAAAGAGTTTTAACTTAAATATATCATTCATTGGCATCCAGTTTATGATTTAAGTGTTCCCTTTTTTGAGCGATAAACTGAAAAAGTTAACATATTATTAACAGCTATACTTTTGTGAATAACAATAATAATATTAAACATTCAATAATAATAAATGACAATAATTGTTTTATTGCAAAATATAATTTAGAATGTGGTAAAATTCAGTAATATAATATAACATTTAGTATTTTAGATGCAGACACTATCCAAAACAATTTAACCTGTTTAATATCTTATAACCCATTACAGTGTACAAAGCAAGGTACAAAGAAGTCCTGGCAAGAAGAAACCAATATTAAATTGTATTGTAATTGTAATACTTTGTATTAAACAAGAGAGAGCGAGTCTGTGACACCTGGATGAGTGGTATGTTATTCAGTGTTGCTATTGACGACAGTTGTTATTGGGAAAAAACATAATATAATATAATATAATATAATAATCTGTGATATTTATCATATTTCATCTGTAATTTTGTAATATTATGCAAAAAGTGTGGTGAAATAGGTTTCAGCATCCCTGTGACCCATTAGATAAACAGTTCAGAGAATGAATGGATAGATGAAAATAAAGAAGAACGTAAGGGACTAAGCACTTGCTAAAAAAAAAGACTATGCTTCATGCAGAAACCGTTCTACATTAGATTTAAGATCAGTTCTTAAATGTGTATGTGTGATTCAGAGTTGAAACCCCTAAATAATGTCATTAACATGTAAAGAGCACCAGTCAACATCCAGATCCTTTACTTGAGAATGGCAAGTGGCAAAAAAGTGTGTACTCCTGATGTGAACCTGACTTGACGCTAAACACTTTTTTTATGTCAAAGACCATTTTTATAAATCTCAAAAGTGGCATGGATTTTAGGGTACAAACGTTCTATAAATGAGGCCCCTGGTTTCCGTAACAGAGAGGCCATCTTCCCCTCTGCTGGTTTGAGTTCAACCTGAGGACACTGTCTCAACAGAAAAGTAAAAGCCAGTTGCTTGTGCCTTTTAATCATTTCACCCTTTCAACAAAGAGAAAGACACTCATTGCGCTTTGACCTCTCAGAGGTCTTTATTTGTAAGAGGTTAAAGGAGAACCACTGAGCAGGATGACTCTCATAAATCGAAATTTATAGGCCGAACACAATGGGCTGTTGCTGTTGCTGAGGTGACCATTTCTAATGACTTGAGCTGTAGTTTCAAAGCTGAAAACTTCTTAGAGTTCTATTGCAGTTTGTCAAGCATTCATACTAACTTAAAATATAATTATCAATGCTGAAACAATCTGAGAAAATATTAAAAATGGCAAATACAATAAGGTACACTAGGTATTTTTGTGTTTATGGTTTGTGGGCTGATAAAACAGCATTCTCAAAGGTTTCAAAGTACTAATAATTTCTGTAGTAAAATATTTTTACAGTATATACCTTCAAAACAATGTTAGTCAGTCTCATTACTCTGTAATGTTAATGCACGTCATCATTTCAGTTTTAACAGGTGTAATTTATAGAGCCAAGCTATTGTGTTAACCTGTCTAATGATTAAGATTAAAGTACTGACCATGAGGCAGGTGACTTCAGCAGCTTTTGTAGAGCATCTATGCATAATTCTGGGTTGCAGTGCTGAAGAACCTTTTCAACAAGTTCACCTTTGTCATCCTGAGCAAGGTCAACAAGAATTTGCAATGCAGAGGACACATGATCAGTGTCCGGACATAGAAGCCAAGTCAAGGCATTTCCATTATGACATGGAGCTGGACAGCAAGCTGTTGATGTCATCCTTCAAAACACCCTAGTATACAAATAAATAAATACACACATACAAAAATAAAATACAATAATAATAGTTATAATAAAATAAATAAATATACAAAAAAAAAAAAGGATCAATTAAGTAGAAAGGGGAGAAAAGTAAGTTATTCTCACAGTGCCTTAGAAATGTACTGTGCTTGTATCATGACATATGGTAATGGCATTATATATTAATACTGTTACCTAATAACAGTAGCCTATTAGTGTCATTACATCGTACCCTAATGCCTAAAAATGTACTGTGCCACTGATGGTATATGATTAGTATTGTGGTTGTTTGATATATACCACAGTACTGAATGATTACCATAATTATTCACGACACTACAAAGACTACGATGGAAATCAGCGAGCACCACTACCACGTTACTCAAATTAATTTAGGTCTACCCTTGACACATGGCACTTTGAAAAATTAACGTCCATCTGACAGTACCATGTACAAACAGCAGCATCAACAACAACATTATAGTACATATCCAACAGATTTTGTGATTTTTTTTTTTCTTTTTTAAAAATAATTTGTCTTTTGAAAAAAAAAAAAAAATGCTATATCCAACAAATCCACGCAACAGAGAAAATCAACACTATCATTTAACAATTTTGCTTACCGGGACGTCGTTTGCTTCGCAGTTCCTCGTAAAGTTAGCTTCTATTGGAGATCTTTAACTTGCTGCTCGTTACATTTAAAAAGAATTCGAGACTTCTTGAAAACATTTGCCTGTCTGCAGGGAGATACAACAAATGAAATAACCACCCCTTCCGTTCCCATGGAGACGTTTGGCTAAAGGTTATTCACGACATCCTTTTTAGACACACATTAAACTGCACTGATCCTTTTGAGAGGCTCAGCCTACATCAGCTTCTAAAAAAAGATTAAAGTGACAGTTCACACAAACTTAAAGATTTGTCATCATTTACTCACCACCATGTCGTTCCAAATCTGTATGATGGAAGCTAACACTTTGAGAAAAAAAAAAAAAAAAAAAAACGTTTGGTGACGTTTCCGCAACAATTGAGTAAAAATATGATTCTGAAAGTCGAAAAAAAAAAGAACAGAAAAATCTTATCATGAGTTAACACAATTCACAACACATATTATATGACTTCTCATTATAATAAACTTTCTCACAATTCTCACTAATACGAGATACTATGTCGGTATTACCTAAAAGTTTCTTAATATTATAAGATGCTAAGTCATTATTATGAGAAAGCTTCTCATTACTCTTACAGAATAAGTTTGACTCCAATGCAGCAGAAATCCATTAAATTTCCATTAAAACTGAGACACTGAAATATTTTTCAAAATAGAAAGTCATACACGTTTGGAACATGTCATTACATTTAATAAAATATCAAACTGACATTAATTTAATAAACAAATAAAGAAATAAACCTAAACTTCTTTTTAAAAAAATGTAGTTGTTAAATTTAAAATGACAAAGCAATAAAGAAATCATTTAAAATTAAGACAACATATGTGGTACATGTAAAATATCAGGTTAACAACACGTGAACTTGGGAGTACTGTCATACATCTTATTGAAATTTCTCCCACAGTTGGTCAAACGCCATTGAAAAAACAACTAGCTTTGCCTTGTCAGGTGCCACACTTGGAAAAACAGCTATTTTAAATAAGTAATTTCTTGTGTTTCTTACAATCCATGTAAACGACCTTATACATTTCAGGACCACTGTATGTGCTTTTAAAGTTTGATTTTGACTTTTGACTCATTTTGACTTTCAATGGTACTCATTGTATTAAAATTATTAAAATTGCATAAAAAGTGTACATGCTAATGACAATATTGTCTACTTTTTTGGTTCAGTGGACAGAAAAACCAAAGAACACCACTTTTAACCTTAAAGGACAGCATTATATGGGCAAAACAGACACTTTGCAACCAAATTAACCTTTACACATTTGAGAATTTATTTCATTAATTTTATTCTTATATATTACAGTGACAAGAGATGGTCAGTTATCACAAACTTTGTCCATTCACATATTTATGCATTTAATGTTGGTATGGTAATAGCTTAGAAATAATAAAAAGAACAGACACCCCAACCTACCCTAGACTCCCATTTCTCAGAAAAGAACAAGGATCAAAGTGAGGATATTCAGTGCACAGTGTTCAACCCCAACCAGATAAATAAATTATTCAGAATACGAACACAGACAAACATCACATGTATGCGTCTATTATACATGCTTATTTGTGAGTGCGCGTCACAGTTTGGTAGAGTTGCCCTTGACGTAAGAGGAAGACACACTTGGAACTTGTGTGCACATTTTTGTATCAAGAAGAGAAATTTCTACAAAAGTCAAGAGTCAAAAAAAAAAAAATTTCATAAATTAAACTCACTTTGACAACGATTTTAAGACAAACAAGAAGACTAAACATTGAATGACTGGGACCCAAATGACAATTTTAGACATCCAAGTACACGCTGACAATACGAATCAGAGTCAACTTTCCATGTGGGTTTTCAAGTTTTTCCCAGGACATCCCTCTAAACTGAGTGCTTGTTATAGTAAATGAAACTAAACGTGTGGGATGGGTCAATAGGATTGTAATGCATTTCAACACCCCCCACCCCCCATCACGGCATATCCCCCAACTCTGCAACCCAAAAAAATCCCATAAAGCAAAGAAAGAAAAAGATAAACAAAAAAAAAATAATAATAATTTCAACCACTTTATCCATGTCCTTTAGTCAATAATGGCATTGCACACACAATACTGGTGGTGTGGTTTTGCACAGCTATTGGCTTTATACTTAATAAAGGTATGGCAGGTGAGTGAATATGTGCTAGGTTATGTGCACAAGAAGTCCAACTGGGAGAAGAGGAGAAGGAAGGGTAGTACAGTGAAGAGGTCCGTATTCCATCTCATCACCCGTTGTACAGCAGTTTTGTCCCTCGGCGTCTAATACTTCATGACAGAAGGGCGGATGGAACAAGCGAGCGCATGACTGTCAATACTCATATGCAGTCCACAGAGAAAGAGTTATGACGGCATGGTGTTTTTCTTCATTAAACACACATCCATAGCAGCAGGTGGAGCCTTTAAGACCTCCCTCTGAACAAAACAAAAAAAACTCCATTTCCCATAATCCCCATAGGCAAGTTGTGGAGATATGAAAGTTCTGGGAAGTATGTTTTTCCCCCCCAATAGGCCCATCCAACCCACCAAAATTGTCCCCTATCCTACTAGTCAGTTTTTGCATTTCAACTCAGTCTCACCCCTCACCCCCTGTGACCATCGTTCTTCAAACTGGGGTTTAAAGGGATCATCGTTCAGGCTCAGATTCCAGGGCCAGAACCCGTTTACGCTCACGGCACTGCTTCTTGTGGGCCGGCCAATCTCTCTGTTGGCACTGTGAGCCGCAGTAGCGTGCCACTTGGCATCGGCCGCAGATGTTAAACTCCCTCAGCTGGAAAGATACAAAGACAGAGACACTAGTAGAATTGTCACAACTCAAATCAATGAGATAAACACAATAAACATGTTAAAGTGACAACTGTTTGAAAAGCATGCAGTCAATCTTAGCAAATGAGACATTATAATTTCTCTGAATATAGTGTACAATTCTGTGCAACAAAAACATACACATATCAATATACACCAGCATATTACCTGTTGCCATGACTCCTGTGCTATTTTGCACACTTAAAGCATTTCATTTTAAATAAAAGTCTTATGTGAGTGTTATGTGGCTGTGTTCATATTCAACAATGCATGTTGCTAGCTCAACAAAACAAGACCACACAGAAAGCCTTATCTCTACACCATACTGACCCTCCTCTCAATGAGCGAGCAGGGTGGGTAGTGACACTCGTAGTAGGTGCAGGAGCACTCCTCCTCTTCCACCAGCTCTCCGTTGGCATTGTAGTAGCGTGTGCGACTCAATTCCAGATACTGCTCTTCCACTGGGTCTGCTGGAACCTGCTGGATCGCCAGCCAGTACAGCGACTGCTCTCTGAAGTGAACATTATACAAGCATAATTTACAAAACATTTCCTAAATTTTCGGTTTCTTGCATAAAAGCTGTACGTCATAAAATCTAAAAGTATGGATTTTAATTACCTTTGTTTGCTGGACAGTTCTTCTGGTTTGGGACTCCATCCCACAGGAACGAGACGCAAGTTGTCTAGACGGTTGTCCACTGTGACTGAGTTTATGTGAACTACTTGGAAACTTGGAGCAATTCCACCTCTGTGCTTCTCCCTGTGAATAAGTACACCAAAATGTGACAACTTAAACATATATAGATGTCTAATTATTTGCAGCCTCTTCAGGGTTTACGCATATGCAAAACTACATATTTTTAAAATCAACTAGTCGATGGGTTTCCTGAAAAACTGTGAGCTAATCACAGCATGCTTAAACAGTGGAGGGTAAATGCTCTTAAGGTGCAAACAGAAACATTGCAGGTCTTTTTCATTACGATATGATCTAGCATTGATTATCTTAGCCAGCAACACAATATTTATAGATGCCTCAAAACACACCATGAAACAGTTAGTATTAAATAGACTCTGGAGCCTGAAAATGTATCATAAGGTGCATCGTAAATATATTTTTTATGCATAGCATCAGTGCGTCATATTGTTAGACATTTGACCAATGCATCAATCCATATATACATCATTTCACCCCTAGTGAGAAGGCAGCTTCACGAAAAACAAATTTCATTATGACTTTCACTAGTGGCCCAAATTGTGACAGTCGTATCTAAAGATCGTAAACGGTGAATAAGCAGTGGAAACTGCAATAGGCTCTAACAGTACACTCACCAGAGCAACTCGTGCAGTGGTCGACCAGCCCATCTACCCTTGCCAATGTCAAAGGCATAAGCAAAGATTTTTGCCCCATTCCCATCTGCATCAACTTCCATGCGTGCCTAAAAATAAAGACATGCAGGCATTAATTTCCACAGGACTAAATAATAGTATTGTGACCACAGCAAAAAAGGAATCCTTTGGAAGTTTCTTAAAATAAAAACTAAAGTAAAATGTGCTAGGAAAAACTTGAAGTAGTCATAACACATAGGATTGTTGATTCAAACTTCAAAAACAAACAAACAAACAAACAAACAAACAAAAAAGCAAGCAACAAAAGGAGTTCTCACCTCAAAGGCATAGTTTTCCACCAATGGTATGTCTTGCTCATCAATCAAAGTGTACTTTGTCTGAAGGAACAAAAAGTTAATTAAGAAAACAATCCAAAAACATCAGTTATCTTGCTCCCTCACTGAAAACTCAAGTCAAACATAATGTGTTTTTAGGCTTCTCACACCTTTTGACCAATTTTCTATTAGTTTCTATTATTAAAGATTTGTTTTCACCTCATGTCAACACAGAACGTTCTACATGTTTATTTCAATGCTGTTTGCGTTTTAACTTTGGTTTCGGGAAACACCGAATGACTTAACTATGTTGGTAACGACGGAACTGGCGACCAGTTTTAGCCAACGATGCTTTTGTGAAACGCACCCCTGACAAGTTTATTAAACCAGTTCAGACGCAGATCGCTGATGTCTGAGAAACAATAACTACGTTAGTCGTATGGTTACTCAAAACCGAGTTTTCTGATAATTAGGACAGTTATTCGTGGAATTTTAAATTTGCTTTTTAACCGCTATATGAAAAGTATATCGGTAACCTTACCTGTGTGTAAAGTAATAAAAGAAAATATTTTAAATGTTATGCTTGTCACTACAGATTTCAGAATTTAATAAGTATAAAAACAGATGAAGACAGCCCAAGCAAACTCTCCCGATTTCTCAGAAGAAACACGTGCGCAAAGTCTGCCGACCAGACATAACTTAGGACCGTCGATTAACAGGAGCTCTATTCCGTCTTACGGCAACATATAGTGGGCATCATTGGACTGTATGGCACGCATCTCGTTAGTGACTTCTTTCATGCGATTTCTCACATGCTCCTATTGTTAACCCCATAGATATCCGTTTACCGGCTGCCCTCTAGTGTCATGGCATGAGCGGCCTGGCATCCCAGAAACAGCTTGGATTTGTTCAAGATGACGCAAAGAAAGCAGTGAGGTTTAATAAACTGACAGCATTTTATAGCAGGTTTAGCAATGCATTACAATGCGATTGAGATGAAGCGACTGAATAAATGTTTGACAGATAAACCGCGTAAGGACAGTGCTAAGGCTCATCACAGCCAACATGCCGGTTGTCATGCTGCGAACGGTTCCTGGTTGAGGCATTTTCAGAGCTTCTCTGAGCCATATTGGATGACAGTGTCATTACTGACGTGGATCAAGAAAACGCAACAGTCTTGTGCTTAAAACCTTACTAAAGTGTAAATGGAAAAATAAAACTTTTACATTCCCTAGTTAACAGGCAAACTCTCACCCCAGCCGTGTAGCAGCGCTGTAGCCACGCTAGCGGCACTACCACAGCAAAAAGTAGGCGGCTCAAAAGGGACTAAACCTACTCGGCTGATGAGCTGACCAGTTTTATCATAAAATCCATCCGTTTCGACGACAACTATATGCCTACATAACATATATTCCTCTCTGACCAAGGTCGCTAAAATCAAAATGGACAAATTTGCCACTTAAATGTTAAACACAAGCATTTAGCTCACGGATCTCGAATCCCCTCCCCTTCGCGTCGCACATGGCAGCCCTAGGATTCAGCTCACCTTCCCGGCCACACGGCCAAGTCGAACAATCCCAAGCTTGAAATCCGACATTAGAGGGGATGTCAGGTCTGGGATGAAATGGGAGAGCAGGTACGACGGTATTAGGTCGGAAATCGGACCGGGCAAACCAACCCTGAGCACAATTTTTAGTGTAATAGGGTCAGTCGTTGCCCGCGTCTTCCCCACCCGCTTCCAAACCTCCGTGATGCACCGCTGAGAGGCGTTGGAAAAACCTGCCAGCTTCTGGGGGAGGGACTAACAAAATTCAGGACGTAAACCAATCGTAAAAGCGGACTGACAGCGGTTTGTCCAACCAGAGCTGTGCATCGTCAATGCATTCGTGTTGGGCGTTTAATTCTTATGCTGACGTATCATGGAGAAACGTGAACATGTTTGTCCGCTCTGTCTAATCACAATACGAGATTTCACGACAAAGCCCGCCCCTTGTACAACCACGCCTTTTCGTTACGTAATTAAAACACGACATTTTAGCGCGAAACATTGCTCACCGGTACAGCTGGTGTAAAGGGAACATCAAAATTATTCTTATTTAAGTAGCCTTTTAACTCTGTTGTGCCACTGACTTTTAACTCTGTGGTCCCATTTCCAGAAAAGTTGGGACATATTGTAAAGTACAATAAAACAAACAAGAATTTGTCATTTATTCTTTTCAACGTTTATTTAACTGACAAAAGCAAAAAAAGGGTCTCCAATGATTTCACAGACTAACTTAAATGAATTTTGTAAATATAGACACATTTTGGTTTTGATGGCTGCAACACACTCCAAAAAAGTGTCTCTGTACAATCCCAATATATGCCTAGGCCTCAGTGGTACCTTTACACAAATGCAGTTCAGTTCACTGATGTAGCCAATACCCCATACGATGAACGGTGTTGGCTTTTGGACCTAAAGAAAGAAAGAAAGTCATACGTAATAATTTAATAATAATTTAATAAAAAAAAATAAAATAAATACAGTGTATATTTTTTTTGCCCCCAGGGCCCCCTCACACGACTTTGACCTCAGAAGAAATACTTGCGCAAAGTCTGCCGACCAGACATAACTTAGGACCGTCAACTAACAAAGTTCTATTCCGTCTTACGGCAACATATAGTATCCGTTTACCGGCTGCCCTCTAGTGTCATGGCATGAGCGGCCTGGTATGCCAGAAACAGCTTGGATTTGTTCAAGATGACGCAAAGAAAGCAGTGAGGTTTAATAAACTGACAGCATTTTATAGAAGGTTTAGCAATGCATTACAATGCGATTGAGATGAAGTGACTGAATAAATGTTTGACAGATAAACCGCGTAAGGACAGTGCTAAGGCTCATCACAGCCAACATGCCGGTTGTCTAAAAGTCTAAACAGTCTCTTTTGTCTTTGACATGGTGAACTCAGTGTCTGTTTTTTCCAAAAACAAGCTGAAATGTAGACTCATCCGATCACAGCACACGTTTTGATTGGACTATCTGAAATGAGCTTAGGCCCAAAGAACTGGACAGCTTCTCTGCATAGAATTTACGTATGGCTTTCTTGCATAACAGAGATTTAATTAAAAAAAAAAAAAAAAAAATTCAGTGTATTTTTTTGCCCCCAGGGCCCCCTCACACGACTTTGACCTCAGAAAAGCTTAAAAGTTATTAAAAACAGCTTTTGGCATTGTAGTAAATTCCTATTTACAGCGAATATGAGAGTGTAGTAACATATCTAAAATCTAAGGTGGAGAATGGGGTTGCTCCATTGTTTCTACGTAGCTCCATGTGACTATGGTTTAGTTTTTTCATAAACCCTCTCATTAAAAAAAAAAAACACAACTTGACCCCGAAGAATTCATTAATTACAAATCGATCTTGAATCTCACTTTTCTAAAAATGTCATCTTAATATTACTTTTTAATTATTTGAAATACCTTAGATTACTGTAAATGGTCAATGAAATCGGCTGTGTGGAGCACTTCACTGTGGCGACCCTTGATAAAGGGAGCAAGCCGAAGGAGAGACTGTAAATGGACACTGAAGATAATATTCACTAATATTTTGAACTTTTTTTTTTTGTGATGACTGACTGTGTAGCAGATTAACTCATGGAGAGTTACATATTAACAGAAGAGAGCTGTCTGACTCCAACCAATAACTCCAATAAATCCTACATGCAAGATCAGATGACAAATTAGCATATTGCAAAAAGATAGATAGATAGATAGATAGATAGACAGACAGACAGACAGACAGACAGATAGATAGATAGATAGATAGATAGATAGACAGACAGACAGATAGATAGATAGATAGATAGATAGATAGACAGACAGACAGACAGACAGACAGACAGATAGATAGATAGATAGATAGACAGATTAAGCTACTCGAGTAACGATTCCTGGCCACAGCTGCAGGAAAACTTAATTTCAGACTTGCGCACTCTACAACCACTTCACTTCCGTGTTATACACCTGCGACAGGTAGGCAGGGCTCTAAAACTGGATACACCTGCGCCACGGGTATTTTACAGTATATACATCAGCGAAACCAGGCGAACCCTTCGTATTTAATTCTTCTAAAGGTAACCAGACATATTAGTACTGGTGCCATGAGTACGGAATATAGACTTTGTGAACTGTCAACGGTGTCCTTGCATGTCAATGACCTGGAGCCTGGCTCTCAGCTGGACGACACTCCAAAACATCAAGACCGAGTAGGAAATGTATGTGAAGGTGGCGGTCAGTTTTTACACACCAATGGTACAGTTAATGGAGAATCGTCGACAAAAACTGTGCGCAAATTTGAGAATTTGGAGAACCCTGTAGGCAGCGGTGCAGACTCCTTATCGGCTTCAGGAGAGACGAAACTGTGTCCAGTACATGAACGCGAGCTACAGTTGTACTGTAGTACAGAAGGAAGACTGACCTGCTCGAAATGCGTGTCGGATGGATCTTGTCAGGGTCACACGGTGACAGAGCTGGTTACTCGGGCAACTGCAGTAAGGGTGAGTCACGTTTAGTTAAATAACATAATAATTAGGTTTTAATGTACAAAGCGTTGACTAAACAGTTTATAACAAATAACGTTCGCTATTCCTTTCTAATTTCTAATGTTGGAATAACAGTAGAGAGTTTCAGCAGTATTGTGTATGTAAATTTGTGTATATAGTCATACGGGGAGGGCGTGGTTAGTTAGTTTCATTATGTCAGTAACGTTAAACCCCGAGGTGAAGAAACTTAGCTTTTTATTTATTACTGCAATCAGATACATTCACTTGGGAATTTAAATCTTTATCGGTCCCCCATAAAAATGTGATTTAAACTTTTCTGGCATTAATTATGCTGCTTAACGTATTATTATTATTATTTATTATTATTATTATTTGTTTTGCATTGTACATTTTTATTCACAAGAACCGATTTCCCAACACTTATAGATTAATCGCCTAGATTTTAAGTCTTTAATAATATTAAACATTTCTTTTAAAATTTGTACACTGCAAGGCTCACTTGTGTTATACACTGGCCAGAGAAAAATAACTAAATAAAATGTTAAAAAAAAAGAAAAAAGAAAAAAAGATAAAATATCAGACCAGACGGCATTTTTTTTTTTTTGATATAGCACAAACATTGTCAATCAACCAACTGAATATCAGTAAAATTAATTTAACAAAAATCACAAAGAAGTTGAAATAAAATTCAGACATTTGTTACCTTCCAAATACTTTTGAGGACCTGTATATCTGAAACCTGTTGCCGGTGTGATGAAACATTTCCTCAATACTTTCATATACCCTTTTTTTCAACAACAGACAAATTCAGATCATATCCACATTCCTTCACATTCCTGCCATGTACATACCATTAAACTGCTGGTTTAATGCCTCTTATGTGAGTTTTCCTGTTTGTTCTTTCTTTGTTTTAAACAGAATCAGTTGGTAGATGTCTGCGAAAAGATGCAGCTGCAAGCCCTGCGGATTGAACGATTCATCGAACATACGCTTACAGCTAGAGAGAAAGCTGTACAGGTACCAGAAGATTTCACTAATTAGTCAGGACAGCTATATGAAACACAATGGCTTACATGCATTGTATTATAAACCATGTTTTATCTATTTATTTATTTACATGGTAGTATTATGTTATTGGACACAATTAGACATTCGACTGTGATATTACTATATTTGTGACTTGGTGTTATAGTAAACATCATAATTAAACATCTGGTGTTATAAGATTATGTCCCTTATGTTCAGATGAACTGTAGTTATAACAGTGTAATATGTTGTTGTAATTGCCTCTTGTGCTTTATAATTGATAGACAGATGCAAGCAGTGCAAGAGAATGTGTGTTGGCTCAAGTGAATGTGGTGCGTGAGGCACTCGAGGAGGAGGAGCAGCGTCTCCTAGAGGCCATACAGAGAGAGGAAGAGCGTGTGGAGCAGTGCCTCCTCACTCAGAGAGCACACTGGACTCACACTCTGGAGAAACTCACACATGCACGCACCAGTCTGGTGCACACACTCACACACTCGACAGATACCATGATTGTGGTGAGTGAATGATAAAGCCAGGGGTGTAAAAAGAACAGAGAATTTGTGTGTAAAAGTTGTTAAAAAATATAAAATATGGATACTTTGTCAACATTTTACACATTCTATTCATTTAAGAGTCAAAGAATTTGTCATCTTAAAGAATTAGAAAGTAAAATTATATATTTTTTCTTTTTTAGGGCAATAATATGCATAAATTATATGCATAATTATCAATATGTCACAATAATATAACAATCCATATTTCCATGGCCATAAACCATGCTGACTTCTCTTTATCTAGTCACACATTAAGGTGTATATGATCTTTGATTACATATGTAATTCAGTCCACATTGTAAATCTGTAAGTTACAATATTTGTAGTTATTAACTATATTTCTTGCCATATTCAAAATCAACTATCAAATCTGATCATATTTATAGTACTTTATATTAATGCATTTTTTTTCTATTGATTTTTGGGTCCTATTTGGACCTGGATATTACTTGATAAAATTTACCACAGAAGAGGTGATCTCATTAAAGTAGTACACAAACTTTGTAGAGGAGAACAAATTTAGGAAAACAAAACAAATAAATTTAAAAGTAATCTCACCTTACAGCATAAGGTTCTAGGACACCCTTCAATTTTATCAACAGCTAAACTGACATTTGATTACAGTTATAAATAGGATAAAACATTCTTTAGTATTTAGTTGCAATAGTAATTCACTGAATAAATTCCCCAAAATAATACTTAAAATGAGCAAAGTACTTTACACTTATGAATTATTTTAACTGTGTTTATGTCAGTTTCTGAAAACTAAAATGTTTAGATGTTCATAATCAGTTAATAAATAATAAATATTTATATTTATGTAATTAATTATATTTGTGTGATATTCCACTGATTATTGTGTTTTCTATCTTTCTTTCTATTTTTTTAGAGCTCTAACGAGGAAATAAATGACAGGTAATTTTAGTTTGCAATAAATGCAATAATATGTCCACATAAATGCATAAAATGAGATAAGCTGGATATGATAATTGATTACGTATATATCGGTCCTAGAATCGAGGATGCGGAGGGTGCTGGTGAACCTAGAGACACTGAGCAACTGACTTTGAACAGAGGCTGCAGTGACAGTAAACTCATGGTGGGTTTATGGGCCAGTGCGTTACTGCTAGGACCATCTGGTAAGTGGATTTCCATTTACAAAAGACAGTATTTAATATCATACGATCATCATACTCATGGTTTTCCAATGTTTTGGTGTTACAGATTCATAAATATGATGACCCCTTTTTTTGAAAAAAAATCGTAATTTTTATGCATAAATACCTATTTATAACGGGGAAAATAAAAATATGATAATTATGCATAATATATTATTTGGAAAGTTTAGCTGCATCATCAAGAGTACTGTTAGATTGTATGTTAGATTGTTCTGGCTGTCAGTTGAACAAAATAGTTCTGATTTATCTCATAATTTTTGTCCAGAAAGTGTGTTCCATTTGCTGAATAATTAAATACAAATATATTTGTATTAATATTTTAAAAATATTAAGCATTTTCAATAACTTTATTTTTAAATCATTTATTTGACACTTCAATTTTTTTATATACTTTTTTACACAACTTCAATTTGCATACTATTTTTCTTTGAACTTTTCTGTGAACACCTTAGGACCTTCTTTCAGCCCCATTTGTTTCCTCCAACCTGTTTACGTATTGCTTACATTGAAAAAAAGTCTTCTTTCCATCTGTAATATTAATGTAAGTGTTATAAGTGTACTATAAAATGCTGAAAACCTCTGTCATTCTACATCCCTTACATTCAACTTCTAATTTTCTTTGTCTCAGCATCATTTTAACATATCTTTCTTTTCTTTAGCCCACAGATTAACTACACTACACTTTGAAGCTCAGACAGTCAGTCCTCTTCTCTCCCTCTCCAACGATCAGCGCACCTTAACTTTCCTGCCCAAACGTCAGCGTCAGTTACCCCCCTATGACCCGGCACGCTTCGACAGCTTGCCTAATGCCCTCTGCTCCCCTTCTATGTCCTCTGGTACTCACAGCTGGGTACTTGACATGGGCACGAGTGCTGCCTTCAAAGTGGGTGTATGCTATTCCAGCATAGAACGCAAGGGGTCCGGCAATGCCGCACGACTGGGCTACAACACAAAATCATGGGTGCTCTCACATTATGATGGAGACTTGTCTTTCTGTCACGATGGATGTAATGTGGGTATCACAGTGGCTAAGAAGCTCAAGAGAGTGGGACTGCTGCTGGATTGGCCTAGTCAGACCCTACTGTTCTATGATCCTGAATCTATGTCTGTGCTGCATGTAGTCAGACATGCTTTCAGTGAGCCGCTGCTGGCTGCCTGTGCTGTGGCTGATCAGAGTGTCTCTATAGTGCACTGAACACCCGATGAATGTTAATGAAGGCTCTGAAGATCCCGAGGACTTGAAGGAATGGTGGATGTAACATGATGCAATGTCATTTGAACCAATGATCATTTTTAAAAATGTTTTACATTATCTGTGCCACTGAAGACCAATATATGCAATAATATCAATCAGACTGTTTAGTTAAAGAAGCTAATTTGCCTTACTTCATAATTATGTACCATCAGTAATTCTTCGATTTTGCAAACCTGCTTAAAAGAACTACAAGCATATGCCACTGACATATTTTTATATTTATAAGTTATTTAAATAATTTTATTCTTCATCTCTTTCAAAGTAGTTCATGTGTATGTGTTAAAAATTGTGCAATTATTGTTGACTGTATTTATTACCTGCACATCATATGAAATAGTTGCATTTGTCTGTGACAATACCCAACTGATACTGATATGATATGGCTGATACTGATATTTGATACTATATTTTAGTTGAGTTTTCATGTGATCACATGAGATCATGACTCTGATGTCACAGAGGACAGCCGGGCAATTGTCTTGTTAGAACCTTGGGAAAATTAAACTTAAATGATCAGATTTTCACATGGTTATTGTTAAATCTATCATAATGACAACAATGTTCTGACCTTTTATTTGATAATGTATGTGACATTTTCATGCAATATAATGTGGACTGAAATAGTGAAAGCATTTTCTGTTGTGATAATTCTTGATAATTCTACCTATATCTCATTTGGTGGTCTGTGGCTGGCGAAACACAATAAATTGCAGATTACCATGAATCACTGTAGAATCTACCCTCCTCTAATGTTCCCTCCATCCCTCTCATCCATAATGGCGTATAGCACTTTTTTTTTGTTTGTTATAGAATTGTTTGAACTGAACTTTTTGCTTGAGATGAACTTTTCAGGAATTTTGAAATCCCTATTATTAGTAGTAAATAGAAATGTATTAGAAAAGTCTTAATTTTCTCTTATGTCATTCCAGTTCATGAACGCTTTTGAATACAGACCGAATACACAAGTTTGTTTGTTTTTTTAAAGAAGACAATTAGCATCTTATTGCTGGGGGAAAAGAAAAAGTACTAAATACTGTGCTATAAAATCAAAGACTTGTTCCAAATTTAAAGTAGCTGGATATATACAGTCAAACCAAAAAATATTCAGACACCAGGTATCAATTTTGATATTTTTTTTACTACTGGGTACTGGGACACTATAGTTAATTTATTTAAGGATAGCAAAATAGCAAAATAAAGTAAACTGTATTTGTCATACAGTGGACTATGTGCTATGTTTGCCTAAATGTTTTTTTCCTTTAATTGCTAATGCAACCTTTTTACACCATATACAAAATTTGGCATTGCTTGGTAATTAGTTAACCTAAATTGGTATTATCTAATTGTGTAATTAAATTTAACAGCTGACAGCTAATTCGTTACATACCTTTTATTAAAGTTATCTGACATTATCAAGATTAATTAGTTCTGACACAGCTTAACTCTGAGTTCTTTGCATATTTTATACCATTTTCTAAACTATAGTGAATAAACTATGATAATATGAAAAATGTTGAAGGTGTCTGAATAAATTTCGGTTTGACTGTATATTAACCATGAGACTCAGACCTTTCCAATGATATGTATTTTTCACAGGATGAATTTTGAGTGTTTAAGTTTTAAAATGATATCTAATTTATTAAAATATGTGATGACTGTGATTATGATGATTACTAAAATATGTGATATGGAAAAAGGGGCAATTAAAAAAAAGAGAGAGTGTCAAGAGACACTAGCTGGGTTAAGATGTTTGAATGTGTGCAAGTCCAAAGAGTTTGGAAAAACGATAACATTTTCATCAAACAACTTTCATAATTACTGTGTGTCTTTAGAAGATATGTAATATCTTGTGTTTAGAAGATATGTAATAAATGTGCATGATTTGTATTGGCAACATTTACAGTACTTTTATGGTACTTTGTTGAAAGTTAGTTTGGACCTAAACTGTAATGTTTCACAGACACATGGTTAAGAAAGCTCTGTGATGCACTGGCCACCTGTGCAGGGTATTGTATTGCCCTTAGTTCAAGATGCTGGGATATAGGCTCTAGAATTCCAGTACTCCTGCAATCCTTCATAGACTGGAAGGGTGACTGTTAAAGCCCAAACAGAAGTCATCACCTCCTGTGGCCTTTACCAAGACAGCTGTTATCCGCTGTGTGTTACCATGGTGTTACTGGAAAACAACAGTTGCATATGCAACATAATGATTACACTTGGGAATTCTGACTTCATGTTATTTTTATCATTTCAAAAATGTTACATTTTACATTACTCCGATTTTACACAAAAATGAACCGCCTCTTAGCAGGAACCTACCGTTTAAAACACCACTGGATGGCAGCAGAGGACAATATTCACTTCCTTCTGGTTCACCAGAGAACAGACTACTCATGCTGCAGCGAATTCGAAATGAATACAAAATAGATGTATTTTATGCCAAGTTTTATTTACTGTTATATTATGCATCCTATCTGATTTACGATTCTTATTGTTATAAGAATAAGAATAACTTATTGTTATGTGAATGCAGACTACTGCACAGTTTTCACTTTGCATGGTGAACTATATTAATATTAATTTTTGAAAGACAAATGTAAAGAATTAGAAGAATATATAATCACACAAGATTTCAAACTGATTGATCATTATTTTCATTATTATTATTTATTTATTGTTTTTATTTATTTTGAGATAAAATTTAATTATAAATTGTACATCTTTGGTTTTCTTATTCAGGTTACAAAACTATGTATCCATCAAGTTGCCCCGCTTCATATTTATGAAAGTAAAAAAAAAGTTTAAAAAAAAAGTGTTCCTATAATCCGATAATTCAACAGTGAATAGATGTTTACAAAATTATTTATATTAAACTTCCTTCATTTTCTTTACTTCCTTATTCATGCCATAGTATTTTTACAATGTTACATGACATGTTTTGAGCATCATTTACCATCATAAGAGGAAGAAGGAAAATGTGATCTTTGTTACCATTAGGATGTATCCATCAAGTTGGTTCCTTGTGGGGCCCTCCCACAAGCTAAAATTTCCATCATTATTTCGGTTAGGTAGGTGAGCATACTACGAGTTTGAGGATGTAATCTTGCTGGATGGGAACAGATTGAGAGGTGGTGGCTCAATGTTTAACTCATGTCTCAGTTCATCAAGCTTCTGCTCCCAGCGCCGTTCGTAGAAGATGCTCAGAACACATCGGGCACGACCGCCATTGCGCAGAGCCCACGGTCCCAGAGACTGAACCAGCAACTGTAGACGACTGACTCCAACATATAGAGACACATATCAATTTTTACTTACTTACCCAAACTGCCACATGATTTATATGACTTTTTTTTTTAAATAAAAACAGCATAAGTTAAAGTTAATATAACAAATACTATTACAAGGTAAACATTTTGTTAAACATTAAGTGACAATTTTAAGGAAAATTACTGTAAATGACTCCTTTTGATTTTGAAACATGATTGTGAAGTATGATTGAAATATGATATGTAAGTTCATCCACATGTATTTTTTTAGAATAAATTAGAATCAAATTAATGTACTAGAAATAACATCATATTTATTCCCCAGATATAGTAATATCATACTAAGGGTCTTTACTTCAGAACATTCATTTTCTAAATTAGCTTACAAGCAGCATTTCCTCCATCAGGAGGAAATAGAAAATTAAGAAATATTTAGTAGGATGTATGTAATTTCCTTGTGGTGACACAGGAGCCAGTAAACCTATAAAACCGGTAAAGTACACAGTTGCAGTGTACAGTATTAGATGAAAGCGAAGGATGACAACACTAGGACGTCATCATAATAAAACCTTCTATAATGACCACAATAAAACATGAACATAAAAGTGGGAAATATTTAGTGAGGACAAATGTTGGTTATAATTATGGAATATTTCTGCAGATTTACTGCAATCCTGTTAAACAAGTTTTACAGTTTGAGATGGAGCAACTCCATAATTTATACTATGACTGAACACATTTCGGCACCTAATTCAAATAGTCACTGTGTTATATAAATACATTTAAATGTAGCATCTGGACCAATCAGACATACATTAATTGTTACATTTAACAAATAGTCTTTAAACCCAACAAGCCAGCTATATGCTGGAGCTCTGGAGACAACCCTCCCAAAGCAACTAACACCCCAAAAGGGCTCAATTGCCAGGACAACGATCTGATAAGAGGTTTTATTGCCCAGAGGAATGCACATTTGCCCATGCTACGTTTGCCCATAGGAAAGACACAATGCCTATAGAAATAGACTCTTTCCTATTCATTCACAGACAAACCTTTCTTTGACCTTCCTATCACACATAGCCCAGGTCATTGTGTACAGTATTACTGCATTGTATTTTAATTTTGTCTGTTGTATTTGTATTTGTCTTTCTACTGTTTTATGCATGCGTTATGATAGATGACTAGTCGTATAACCCACCTATGCCATATTTGGTCTCTTTTCGTATTTTGATTATCTAAAAGATGGTGCAAATTAGATGTTGATACCTATGCAACATATTAGTGTTTTAAGAAACCTTACTAGTTTTTGCATTAACACCCAATCGAATTACATATGCAAAATACCATGCTCACAGACAAAGAGTCGTAAACTTTCCCTCCAAAGGTGAAAGTTACCACTGGTTCGTAGACCTCCTGGAGACGCAGCCTCCAGAGAGCTTAAAGGCATCAAACGATTGATCGTCTCAGGATCCCGCTCTCTCTCTTCGCTCTCTTCTTCCAATTGCTGCCCGTGTGGAGGAACCCACAGGGAGCCTGAGCTGGCACTGGGCGTGCCCGGTGAGCCCAACAGGCCCCAACATACAGAGCTGTGGCTCTCGACCACAAGGAACACATTTTCACTCAACCCTGGAATTTATCTTCATGACTCGCCTCAGTCAGTCAGTGGTTCTTTTAGAACCTAAGAAGGTGAGCTAGAACTCTTCAGAACTTCCTTAAGCATGCGCCAGGCCTTGCGGCCTTGTCTTTCCATTCCCCAAAGATCACAGGACTTCAGCTGGGTCCCTCTCAGCTCTTGGTTCTTCTTCACATTTCACATGGGACGAAACTCCCAGTCACCATCGAGTCAGAACATCTTTGGAGTTCATCACTCTTCAGACCCGGAAGAACGTGATCACGATTCCAAAACCACCACTGCTCCAACCATCAAGACTTTCACCTGAGACTTCATTCGGACACTTGTTCAATGACCAAGGCAATGCAAGTATCGTACATTTAACTAAACAAACAGAGGTTTAATATAAGCTGTAGACAGCACTGATGGTTTCACTCAGGTGGCTAACTGACTCTTTTCATAGCTTAATTCCCTTGTCTCTCTCTAACTGCTTCTTACTGACCATCCCCCCATGTATGAGTGATTTCATGTTTGTTTGTTTAGATTAGTTATGTGTTAGTCTTTCGCTAATAAACTATTGTGCACAAATTACATGAGTTTTGATTCTGACTCTGCATTGCAAATTACTGTCCCTTTACGATTCCGATTCGGGCTACATGCTCTAATGCAATGGTACTTTAAGAAAGTTATTTTCTGTGGCCAAGAAGATATCATTTCTAAGAGTTGATATAAAAATTATACTGAATGTTCGCTGGGCGAACAGATTAGTTGATGGAAAATTTAATTCTGCTACAGTTACTACTGGCAGCTGATATAAATAATTGTAATTGATCATAATTAATTGTAATTATTTATATACATTTCCCTTTGAGCTAAATTCGCTACATAAATTATTTAAATTTGTCACTGGTTAGATATATACATAAAGGAATCTTCTGGTTTCATTACAACCTAAGCTCTACAGACCATATCTCTGTCATATTCCCAGTGACCAAAGACAATAATGTTGCCTCACAATAATGTCAATTGCTTAGACAGTATGAACTTAGTCACAGTCTATGGGGCAAGACATTCTAGAGGTTTACAATAAGATATGTGAAGCTTCCATATGAAAATGTTTTATATACTATAAGCTGTAAAGTTATCTTTTAAAACAACTTTTGATTTTGATTGCTTCCAATGTCCTATTTTTGTAAGTCACTTTGATAAAAGCGTCTCGCTCTATAGTATTCCCAATGTAAGAGCATTACTGTATATATGTTTTATGTTTGTTTGTTAAAATGATCAATTGTTTCTGCAGTAATTGACAACATGTTGCTGTGTACAGGCATATATGTTAACTCACCTGACAGACAGACGGAGGGGTCCAAGTGTTGCTCCCAGAACACACATGGGCAGACCAGTCTGTGCAGCTTCAAACAATTTTACAACAACCTCACCTGTGGGTAAGAAACAACAGGAAAATCTTTCACGATACGAAAAATGCATGCTATTATTTGATGCTTCTGGAATTTGAGATATGTACCGGCAAAATAAATTCACAAAAAGTATTTATTGATAGTGATCTAGGGGGCTCAGTGTACTTCAGTGGCAAAATAGGTCTGATGTAGCATTGTATTTACACAGAACCAAAAGCTTTTGAAGGATTGTTATATAGGTATACATCAAATGGAAACTATAAACACCTGATACTTTGACACTTGTTATGCTATCAAAGGCTCACCTAGCATATTGGTCGGCATATTAAGCAAGGTATGCAACAAGTCATGGACCTCACGATATCGTTGCATGACATACGCTAGCTCCTCATTGTCCACAAACTTCACATCAGCTCTCGAGTCAGGGGTGACTCTCTGAAACAAAGTTGAGATGATAATGGTTAATTTGAGGTATTGGTAAATGTTATGTGATAATTTGTGTTTTTCATTTGTCTTACATTTTCTTCTAGGAAACGGAGATACTCTCTTCCTAAAGTCCCATCTGGCAAAGCAGACATACAAGTGAGGTCTAACGTAGATAGACGGATCCTTGGACGCTCTCTAAACAAAATTTGAACATAAGGGTAGTAGTTAAGTTTGGCTTAGCAAGGAGATTTGGTGCCCATGATGGCCGTTATGAATGATGGATGCCATAAACAGTTTTAACAGTAGTCAAAGTAAACAAATGAGACATACATGAGAATGGTGTAACCTTCAGGGTCATTTCTCATCCGATCCCTTAACTTGATCAGGGCCTGGTGCCCTGTGGTTTCCCCAAGCACTGCAACCATATCTGTTTTGGTAAAATATGTCAATATACATGAAAGTTTTGAATCATGGGGATTACTGTCAGAATTCCATCTCAGATGATCTAGGAAATATTTTCCTCAGCATAAACAAAAATACCTTTCAACTGTTACAGGGTGATTCAATGTTTATATCTATGTAACAATAAAATGCCTCCATATTTTAGAAATTAATGTTCTAGTAAAAATTTGGAATTCCTAACTAACCTTTTCTGGCCTGTGTTATTAATGAAAACTAATGATAATAAGAGTTTTCAATAATAATCTCTTTCACCCAAACAATTTTGGACTTTCCACTGAGACTGAAAAAGAAACTGACAGGTGTTATTTAAATAACCCTTTATCAAGAAGGCAGACATCAATCAGTGTTTACTGTCAGTCTAATATTCAAACTTAATGACTATTAAATATAAGACTCACCATGTCTGTAGGGGTTCTTTAGAGCAGCCACACCAGCACCTAACGCCAAAACAGCCTTCTGGACAGAACTTGTTGGGATATGGCTTGGATACAACCTTCCATCATACTGCTTTGAATCTGAACTTGAGTACTGCTGTGCGGTGAGTACTGAATGTGGGAGAGAGAGTGATAGGTTGAACAAATCCTGAGACAGCATTCACAGACTTAACAGACTCTACTCTAGATCCATAATCCTCTGATCAACTATCATGCCTACAACCTTACTCTATGTTGTGAGTGTCATGAAGCTTAAACTTAGATTACTATAAAATGTAGCCTCAGAAACCTACTTGCTGTTGAGGGTACAGGTTTTATGCCTTAAAATGTGTTACACTATAACATATCATGTTGTTGTATGACCATTACTATATATATATATATATATATATATATATATATATATATATACACACATTACATAATTAAAGTATTTTCATGACAATTAGCATATCCTCAGAATGCCATTACTGTAAATAATAATTACAGCATAAATAAAAATAAAGAAATGTAGCCTCGGTGAGCATAAAAGGCTTCTTTCAAAAAATCTTAATTATTCTAGACTTTTGACTTACTGAGCAAATATGTATCAACAATGAAAAAGCATTTGCAAACATCAAAACAGTAAAAATTAAATACATTTTAAATTCCCCCCTTAGACATCAGAATGTGTCCTATTTATTTTTTTATTTAGCCTGTGAAAAATAAATTTAAATTTAAAATGTAATAAAATGTTGTATGATCACCTTTCTGTTTACATTTTTAATAGGTACAATTTAGAATAAGTGTTGTTTCATTTTTACATAAATATGTATATGGTATGCTAAATTACAATGTAACAATATTTCACCCATACTTTGACATTTTTACTTTCACAAAATTTGAACAATTAAAGTAGACACGCGCATTTAATATGCTTTCTATGTAGTGAAATATACTTTTGTAATTTGAAAAGCTTTATTATAGCTACTTTAAACGTACAACACTATATTTCATATAGCCATTCCAAAACTGTATCTGCAGATTCATTGTGTGGGCAAAAAAAAAAAAAACGCTTCAGACATTTCTCAAAATATCTTTTATTTTCCACATAAAAGAGAAGGGCATACAGTTTTAGAATGAAGAGATTAGGTACAATTTTAATGTTTAGAAATTTGCGATTGGAGACAAACAAAAATAAGGAAATTAAGTATTTTAATGTCCTTCACATCTTTTGCGTTTTAAACCTTTTTTTTTTTTTTTTTACTAAACCGAATTGACGTCAAAGAATGTAGAAGAACACTAGAATGTGGTCGTACATGTTGTTTGTTACTTAAAATAAATTGTGTCAGCTGCTGTATGTTGATCGGTGTAATGTCGTTTAAAGTTGTCATTTATTGACATGCAATATTTTAACCCCAAACACCGCAATTTAACTACCACATTCTGTATAAATGATCAAGGGATATACGTTGTGCTAGAT
Organism: Labeo rohita; assembly: GCF_022985175.1. NCBI lineage: Eukaryota > Metazoa > Chordata > Actinopteri > Cypriniformes > Cyprinidae > Labeo > Labeo rohita. Next base: position 7,807,243 of record NC_066873.1, read on the forward strand.
GACAGATGAACATAACCGTTTTCATAGCACTGGTTAGCTAATGAGCTACTAGCAAGGTCAGACATTTTTGCCACAAAATTTTACCATGCAATTCAGCAGATTACTTCTAATTATGGAACTTTGTAAAACAAAAAATACCTCCATATGAACGTCGACAATGATATCCGCGAGAGATTTTTAAAAAGCTAAGAAAAGCACCCGATCGACCACGCATAATGGATTACAGGGTCTGCATGTGAGAGCTGTTACTCAGTAGATTACAGAGTGTATGGCAAGCCGTTTTAACATTTACTACTTAAAAGGGGTGGGCGATGGGGGGGTCTAATGCTATTTCATGCATTCTGAGTTATTTACACTGTTTACAAGAGTTGGATTCTAATGCTAAACATGGTCAAAGTTGCAAAAAAACAATTTTAATGTATGACAGAGTATTTCTTTGCCAAAAACTCTCCTTTTGGGTTTGTGTAAGTTTTGGAAAGTTTTTTCGAGCATGGAATTTCTTGTATGGGCACTTCTCCCAGCAGGGGCGCAGATGGGATTTTTTAACTGGGGGGGGACCAAGCTGTCAGCAAATGTTTTCAACTCAATTTGGGTTATAAAGGGGTCATCGGATGCCCATTTTCCACAAGCTGATATGATTCTTCAAGGTCTTAATGAAAAGTCTATGTTATACTTATATAATTCTCAATGGTTGTGTAAAACAACACTTTTTACCTTGCCAAAATAAGCTCTGGAAAAATCATCTCATTCTGGTCGAGGCTGCTTTAAATGCAAATGAGCTCTGCTCCCCACCCCTCTCTTCTCTCTGTGGAGAGAAGAGTCTGTTTACTTTAGCCGCTAAACTTGCTAACTAGCACATTAGTGAACGATGACCCCTTTAACTAATGCTCAAGTAGTTACTTTGCATAATTTGGGATAATGGTTTGCACTAAAAAATACTTATAGTGATACTTATTTGAAATCATGGATAAACAACAATGAACAAATGTAAACAAAGGCCTGTCTGATCCACACTAGCAATGCATGATCAAACTGTTATTTGTCTAGTATGCTAATCACCCACCAAAACGTCATGCCGTCTGCAAAATGTTTTATTTAGCTAAAATTTAACGTGTTCGCATTTGTGCGAGTGCATGGTCCACACTGTTCCAAAGCTTCTGCTCTATAAACAAGCGTTGCAGCAGGAGTCAGAATTCACTGATCACGTAAAGAGAGGCGCATTCAGTGCGATCACTTCGGATGTAGAGCCTGGTTTATATCACTAGCCACGTCAGGTGCAAAAATGACGTAAATATTGAGGAAACTATGGCGGACAGAGGAATTTGGTTTTTAAGTAAAGTAAAAAAAACAAATAAAAAAAAACGCTTCTTAAACAGAGATCATGTTGGTAAAAGTTAAACTTTTCTTATTGTTTTCATTTTGAAATACTGTCATTTACCTCACGTTACATTCTGGATGCTTTCTTTCAATTTTATTTGATTCCTCGGTGTTTGCTAAACGTTCCAAGTACGAGCACCCTCTGGAAATACTGCTCACTGCAGAGCCGAATGGCCTCCAGCTCCCCCTCTCTGGATGTCCAGCTCCACCTCTGTGTGAACTAATGGGTGGAGTTATGTTTAGGATAGGGTAAGGGGTAGGGTTAGGGTGTGGCTAGGTGTCTATCTCCACTCATTACCTCCAGCGAGGGGGAGCTAGAGCTCCAGCTCATCCCATTTGGCTCTGTAATTTATTAGTCGGTATAGGCTAATACAGCATGTGGTCTTATTCATCTTATTCGTTTTGTAGCCTGCTTTACTGTTGTTATGCTTTTAATAAAGAATAGGCTACCAATGAATCCATCTTTTTTTTACTCTTAAAAATTGAAAGGTGTATAAATGTAAGCAAAACAGACAATACAGGCTATTCTTGTAAAACGTGACAACATCACAAATTCGAAAGTGAAAGCGTCTGAAGCCCTACTTCCGTTCACAAAATTCAAACCAAAAATACTGAAAAAACCCCAAACAAACAAAAAAAAAATTTACAGGTTGAGAGTTAACCACTTTCGTTACCGTATAACTATAAACTATGATAAAAGTTCATCAGCATGCATTGATTAAAGTTTATGTGCTCCTGCAGCCAACTGAGAAAGTCGCAAATGAGCGACCCGTTGCGAGAATCACTGTGGGAACTCCTCCCCTTCTCCAGTTTCCTGAAACCTTATAGTTTAATAAACTGGCCAGTTGTTGCTACTTATGCAAATTGCATGCAAATACTGACAAGCTCGTGGGCAGTATAAATGCGCAGAGAGTGACATTTGCGTCAGAATCTGAAACTGAACATTGCAGTGCTGATCACGCAGCGAGCACAGTGAAATTCGCAATACCTCATTACCGCTCTCAGGGAACCATTACCACTACGACAGTAACCGGAGTTGTTCAAGCATGGGGTAGAACAACACACCATTCCCAACCAATAACGATGCTGCTAAGGAAGCCTGTGGCTGACAGGCAAAAATAAACCAATGAACATCTTAGTTGAGGTATAGCAAGTTAGCATATCTTGCCAAAATAACGAACGGCTACACTGACAACAGGGCAGAACAACAACATTAGCAAGTGCCATGAAATGTAACAAAAGCATATATACAAATGCACATAGATGTGCACAGTGTGAACAGCTAACCATGGTTACAAACTGCCTTCAACTCAACATTGCAAAAATCTGAGAAGAATAAGTAAGGTTAGTGACTGAAAGTACTTGGGGCAAGTCCAACTTTTTTAAACCTGGCAAAAGTATTCTGTGAACACCAGCCAGCTGCAAAGCATATATGCCTAATAGACATGTCTTAGGCTAGGCCTATGAAAAAGGCAATAGGCCTCAATATACAAGTTTGATTCTGAAACCCGTGAGATCAGGCCAAACCAAGACTTCACCAAACATGGGGTAGAACAACATGGGGGATGCAATCTCTTCGCTCCCCTGAAAAACCTGACCACCAATGCGTGCTTTCCAATCAATTGCTTGTCAGCCAGGGAACGTAATGAAGCAATGCCATGTAAACATTTAGCATTGGTTGTAGGCTCTTATCTAGCCTGTGCTGCAGAAAAAAGCAGAACATTAGATGCGGGGCAGTTCACCGGGTTGATATTCTCATCACAGCATAATTTCACAAACACTCCTCAATTAAGTGACTCTTTAAGTAGCCACATGTAAAGGCTCCACAGCTCCGGGCTGGGATGCCATGCCAAGTCGTCTGCTTGAGACAGCAGGTCCTTCCTGAGGGTAATTTTCTGCCAAGGGAGAGCCACCCACACGGTTCCCACAGTGATTCTTGCAATGTAAAGTAATCGTTTGATAGGGAACAACATGTTACCCTGGTAATGCAGAAGCTGATGTTTTACTTCATGACATTGATTTAATGCACTGAACTGCACTGATGCCAGTCATTGGAAATCCCTTTAAACACAGAAAGGTATGCTACGACAAAGATATTGCTTTTATCTTCTGACAACTGATGGCAAATTGTGTTTTTTTTTTTTCACAAATGTTTGACTTGTCCTGAAGAAAGACTGAGGCAGAAAATTGCACATGCTCAGCCAGTCACTGTTTAGTGCAAATCTATGGAACCTATGTAGAAATCACAATAGTAGACGTCTTAATAACGTAAAAATGAGACAGTTGGTCTAAAAACATTACTCTCTTCACCTATGAAGATTATTAACTTATTGAATATTCAATACACATGCATTAAGTGTAAAAAAGAAGGGCATAAAAGTGTTACTTCATTAAAAATGTTACCAGTAACAATACAATAGAATAGTTACTAGTCAATATTGAAAGAAGTATTAATAATATGTACTGAGAATATGTAGTATCTAAAGCAAGAGTAGCCAAACAGTCCTGGAGGGCTGGTGTCCTGCAGAGTTTAACTCCAACCCTATTTAGACACACCTGAACCAGCTAATCAAGCTCTTACTAGGCATACTAGAAACTTCCTGGCAGGTGTGTTGAGGAAAGTTGGAGCTTAAGGCCGTGGTCACACTAGACTTTAAGTCTAGTGCGAAATTCCCTCAGATAATGCAATGGTCGTGATATGACATCATGCTCTGCGGCGTCTTTTTAAAAAGTTAAATTCAACACGACAAATAATAATACATCTAAAATGTAAAAACATACGATCTACTACACTTTCCTGCAGCACTGCAGTTTAAATTTGTTTTTTTCATTCCGCTATGAGGTCATGCTGTGACGTATCGATCTGCTGCTGGTCACACGGTGTCACGTGATGCAAATTCGCAGGTCAGAGTTCACCAAGCTTGAACCAAGTTTTAGGACTGTCCTGATACTAGTATGTTTAAGATAATAATGAGTTTGAGGCTTGCCATAGGAGCGTGTTTGATGACGTGCACACTTCTTTACAGTGTTGCCAGATTGGGCGGGTTTTGAATTTGATAGGTCGGGTAAAAATTGGTTTGGACTGGTGGACAAAATTTTGGCTGGTTTGGGGTCATTTTGGCGGTTACAAACATCTTGTGTAGGCTACAGGTCATCATGACGTTACTAAACACCCATCCACTGCAGAGTTGGCAGATGCTGATGTTGAGGCGCCTTGCCTGCCGCACTTTTAGCCAATAACTAGGCATCAGCAAACAGACGTAATGATTCATGAGTGACAGATTTTTAGCACGATAAGTGATCAGATTTTGAACGTATAGCTGTATCAACTGATCACAATGCCAGAGTTGCCTAAATATACGTTACACGGAAACGTGAATTACACCTGTGGAGGCAGATGACACGAAGGCTCTATCATTGTAAGTCTGAAATCATAGCTTAATAATTTAATCGAAATATAGGATAGGATCCTGTCCTGCATCAGGACGTCATTCAAACTGTCCAGACTGGTAGATCCTTGGAAGCTGCAGAACTTGATTAGATTTTACTGTGTGAAGTTCTGTATTATGTTCTACAGTGTGTACTTCACGAAGGACATCCTTTGGATCTGTCTGAAAATAAAGTGCGACACGAAGGTAAGCACTTTATTGTTGTTGTTATTTATTTTTTTTATTGTCGGATTATCGCACAGTATGTATCAATGAATGGCACAATTTTGACTGCCATGGTACGTGCTTATTCCGATCACTTATATTGGGCACTTTTTGCATTTAAATTGGCTTATTTTGACTGTTGACTTTAAAAACGATGCATGTGTTTTTTAAGGGTATCCGTTCATTTCTTGATTGTCGTTTTGACAGGTCTGTCTTCATATTTTAGTCATATATTCTCTTTCATTTGACTTGATCCGTTTTTCTGTTCAATTTATTTATTTTGTATTATTTTATCATAATTATTTTGTTTAAGAAGTTAAAAATGGTTCATATCAACTTTGGCTGACATGGAAATAACATTCTATCGCTTTATTTTGACAGTTAACGTTTACGTTTTAAGTGGGAGGGTTTTAGTGAGCTTTAGGGCTGGTCCAATCCAATCTGGCAACATTGCACACGTAAGTTACTGACACAACCACTGACGATTAGTTTTTTCATCCTACAGTATTTTTAAGTATTTGGTGAGTAACTTTTGTATTCTTTTTGGTTGCTTTGAGAATCACGTTGATCGTAGTGTGCCGAATTTGAAATATATTGCCTGTAGTTGGTCAATGTACGCGTAGTGTGCGGGTGCTCGAGTGAGTTGCCATTTCTCATTGGGAGAGTAAGGAAGCAAACTAGATACATTGCTTTCAGCTGCTATTTGATTTTTTTTTTGGAATCGGTTTAAGATTGCTGTTTTGGTAGCTATAAAGAAAGCTGATGAATTCTTCTAGCGTAATCTGTTGGTTTTGATAATTAATAACGTTGAACGTTTTTATTGGCTGTAACTCGGTAACATATTTGTGAATACCAAGGTGAACACGCAGCCTACAGTTTAGGCCTAGACTAAATATGACTTTGGAGAAACACGGAAAACACTTGATGGCTTGAAAGGTTGAAAAAGTCTGTCAGTTGATATGTTGCGGTTTAAAACAGAGATGATCATACTTCCTGCCACCTAGAGAATTTGGCTAATACTCCATAATGAATAAAACTGAAGATTTTAAGGTTTGAAGTTTTGATTGACTGAAAGCATATTGCAACGGGTAAAAACGTACTATCCAATATACAGCCTAAGGTCTGTAGCCAACACTTCCTAAATTCTTTATATAATGATGTTATATAGACTGTATGGAAACCAGTCTCTGCCGAATGAATCCGCAAAAACCAGCCTAAGCTGGTTGGTTGGTTTTAGCTGGTTAAAGCTGGTCAGCAGGCTGGTTTTAGTTAGAGGGGTTTTGGCCACTTCCTTAGCTGGTCAGGCTGGGAGACCAGCTGGAACAGCTAAAACCAGCCTAACCAGCCTGATATTCTTAGCCAGACTGGGAGACCAGCTAAAACCAGCTACTTCCATCTTAAACCTGTTAAGACTAGTCAACCAGCTTAGGTTTCTTTCAGCAGGGGTGTTACATTACCTCAACAAATGGACTAATAGGTTAAAAAGGGTTTGTGTTTTGTGTTGAAAGGAATAGTTAAATAAAAACATCCCGCTTTCCCCAAAAGTGGTAATTTACAAATGCTTGTTTTGCTTAAAACCTGTATGAATTTCATACAGGAGATATTTTAAAGAATGTTCAAGTTGCTCTGTTACGTACAGTTGACGCAGACGCAGTTGGCTTTACTGTGAATTTAACAAATGACTCAACGATTGTTTTAAATTTCCTGAAATGAGGTGCTCTATTTTCTTAGCATGAAGAAAATGACAAATTTTACTTGAAAATGTGAACTGCAAAAGCATCATACATGAATCTCGTGTCATGTATGGTTGAAAAATTCTTAACTAGCAGAATATAAAAAGCATATGTGTTTCAGTTAGAGGCCAAACTATGTAGAATTTTTTTTTTTTTTAATGAAAAAATGTATGCTGCGTTTTTGTTAATAACTTTGCGCACCATTAGCAAACCATTGTAGATAGATTGCATATCTTTATTTAGAGCAGGTGTTTTTGATTCAAACAAGCCTAAAACAACATAAAAACAATACGTAGATCGAAATAAAATCCCCACAGAAAGGCACAATGTAATCCTTGGCTAAAGTTACTTCATGATCGCATCGCGATCATTGATCATCAATCAGGATCATAGTAGTTGTTGTTTATTCTATGTAATAATAAGTAATGCATATTTTTTAATATATATTTTATTGTGGATTTTACACATTTAAGTAGTTCTGATGTTCAGTAAAACACATTTGGGTTTAGGAGAGGCTACCTTGTTTTCAAATGAAATAACTTTAGATTGATTTGAGATATCAGTGCAAAATTTGGACCAGACATGATTGTGCACAAACCAGACTTGATTTTATGCCTAGTCACATATGCTTTCTATAGTCATAATGTTCAACATGAATAATGACAAAATAAATCAATAAATTGCATCACTTTTTCTTGGGTTTTCTGAGCAATGTAGAAACATAAGAGCTTCCAAACAATGATTTTTTTAATTTATTTTTTTAATTTATAAGGTTTTCTATCAAATGAGACTATGAACTAGGTGCTACTTTTTTGAGTTATAAACCCTTATTTTTAAGTCTGTAACTTAAAAATGAAATCTTACAAAATTAAAATAGGTGTTTTCCAAGCATGCAAACCTATGCTAGTACACACCAAAAACCAAATTAAAACTTCATAAAAGGGCATAATAGGACCCCTTTAAAGAAACTGAAACTAAAACTCTTTTGATGTCCAGGCTCACACTGCGTGTAAAGGTGCAACCACCACAGGAGTATAGGCTGTTTTGCATGCTTGGATGTTGTATCATATAACAATGCTTGGTTTATTTCATCATACTCCAGTATTGCTTGTTAGATGCTCTTTGTTGAAAACCATGCTTAAATGGTAACGTTTGACAATTGGGTTTAATTAGTCACAATTAGTTTTAGGTACTAACTTATGAACTAACAACAATGAACATTTCTTTACAGAATTTATTAGTCTAGGTTGATGTTATCCATGCTCATTTGCAATGCAATAACTATTGCTAATTTACATAAATTGAAATAATGTTAAAATATTTAACATATATAAAAATTTTGTTGTTTAATGCAATAACTATTGCTAATTTACATAAATTGAAATAATGTTAAAATATTTAACATATATAAAAATTTTGTTGTTTAATTGGCAGTTAATTTTTCAATCGAAATTTTGTTGTTCATTGTTAGCTCGTGGTACCTTAAATGTTTTTATATTGAAACTTTTATAGTGAAAGTTTTACCGTTTAAATGAAAGTTGGTGCGCTGCCCATGAGGCCATTAGCACTGACAGCATACAAATTTATATTAAATTTCAATTGCGTTAACGTGCATTATTTGTAACGAATAACAAATTGACAAAAAGATTCTGATGTGCTTATATATGTTTTGATGCTACTTGGGAGCCAAGCATCTTCTTCCGCTTGAGTCTGTGGCAGCCCATAAAACAGCTTGTAAGAAAGTTACGAAATTTGGCAATCAGATAGAGGACAGTCTCAATATTAACCATAGCAGGTTTGGAGCCTCTAGCGCAACCAACAGCTCAAATTTTCACTCATGTTTATGAGTAAACTTCTGAACCGTAAACTTCAGAAGCAAAATTCTTTATTCCTTGCCTCATGCTGAATACACACCAAAATTTTAATTTCTACTGGCTAAAATTTGTTGAAATTTTTAAATTGTAATTATTTGAAAAACCTACTTTTTTGAGTCTTATTTGTCAAAATTGGCTTAGATTATCTTCAGACCATGCTGGCACAAAGTTATGGAATTTAAGTTGATTAATCAAACAGTCCTTGAAAAACGTGTGAACGAATTTAACAAAAAGCACACCAAGATGGGCATGAGGCTTTATCTCTGCAATGTTTTAACATATTCAGACCAAATTTATTTTTTATTATGACAACCATGACTTGAGGTTACCTGCACAGTTTCGACACAGTAGCACGAAGTGGTCAGGAAGTGTGAAAAATGGCTTTTGAATGGTTTGGCCAAAAATCACAAGACTGGTCTCTTTCGATGCAACATACCGAGTCAAATGATACCCAATTTTCCCATGTCAGCCTTTGTGTTTCTTTAATTTTAATCTTACAATCTTCAAATATGTATTCAAGTCAACATGAAATTTAAAGGGACCCTATCTTAATACACCTTTCTGGTCTTACTGTGCACACAATAATTACTCTTAGTAAATAATGAATTAAAAAAAAATGATAGCAATTTCACATTCTCGACACATTCTGGTCTGACTCCATTTCCAGGTCCAACCCTACAATTTTATGTTGTTGAATATCCTCTTTCACACATAAATATGTCATATAATGGGAGTCAAATTAGTCGTGTTAAAAACATCTGTCGTTATTCTGCTTAGTTGTGCTTATTTTTACAGATGATCACCACTGCTGACCCTGTGGGTAAATGGAAGGCAATGGCACGTCCATCTTTACCATCCTCATTGGACTCCACATTACCTGGGATATCTCGAGAAGTGCTGTCTGTGTCCATGGAACCAAAATATCAGTGTCAGCAGTGCAAAGAGATTCTTAGGAAACCTTTCCAAGCACAGTGCGGACATCGATTCTGTGTGTTCTGTTTCAAACAACTCACCAGGTACCCGGGGCAACCCTCTGCCTCTTGCTCTGCATTAATTGCCACCCTCTCCATGGACAGTCCCAATCCCTTTAATCTACCACTGCACTGTAGCTAGATGGAAAAATATCCCTCCTTTTGCTTGATATTGATCCACTCTTTCGCCTCTTAACCCAAAGGGTTCACCTTCAATCTGGATATACTATCTTCACTTACCTCTGTGGATATGTCCTAGGATATTTTCAGTCTTTGGTGAGCTTTACCTTGGTGTCAGTCATTTAGTATATAGTCAGAATTATATAATGCAACTAATGTTGTGTTCCTAAACAAGTTATGTGCCTTTAAACAAAAAAACTTTTATTATTTGGCTAAATTACAATTAATTTGCTCCGCAAAAATTGCTGTGAGGATAATAAAAGACTAGGCTATTAGCTTACTCCTCGTTGAAAATGTTTTTAAAAAGTAAAAAAATAAATAAAAATAAAATAGGTCTGTTCATTTATACAGTGAATTATATACCTATAATTAAAATTATTAACACTGGAGTCATCAATGACAAATTTCATGCACCTTTTTTCCCTCATGTTTTTCACTGTACGGGCCACATAAGAAATATTAAGGGAATAATTTAAGATGGTTATATATGATTATCAGCATATGTTGAAGTAGATTCATCTTTTGTCATCTGAGAGAATATGCACAGTTAATGCAGCGTTAAAAACACAGTCATTTTCTGTATAGTGAATGAGGTGAGTACGTTCACCAGCATAACTATTGCACAAAGTTTGCACGTTACTTGTGTGATATCCATTGGCTCGCTGTCATGGTTTAAAAAAGAAATATTTCCAATAATGCGATGTGAACCCCCCCCAATATTTGTTCATGACTGAAACACCAATAAAAATTAGGCACTCTGTGGATGGCCCATGAAGGCTCTATGTGAGGCTAAGACTAGCTTGTTTTTTCTTCCATTATATGTTTTATCTCCCCCTTATGGTGAGCACAATTGCTATGAAAAGTTGTCAATACAGGCTTGTCTGTATAGTGATATGACAAATATAGATGTTTAAAAAAAAAGTTAAAATTTGTATTCTAACATTCTACAAGTCTTTAAATTTTAAGAAAAGTTTTAAATGTTATGTAATTTTCAGTTAAATATTGGCATCATATATGTATTGATAACCGTTTTATTGCCCTTACTTTAAAAAAGTTCCTGTGGCAGTAGTGATATGGGTACTTAAAAAAACTTTAACCGTTTTTTAATTTTTAATCAGATAAATGTCAGTATGCATGCGACCATTGAAGCTTTTTATATGTTAGCCAGTATAGGATGTAGTCTAAAACAGAAGATAAAATTTAGTGTAATGTTGTTTAGTAATGTGGGTAAATTGTTGTTAAATTCTTTCCAACATTTCTTGCAATACATTATCCTTCCTCGTGTTTCACTTTTATGTGTTATTGGGCACATGCTGCTTTCACTTCAATATTTCCATTATTAAAGCTCTACTTTCTTGCTGGCAATTAAGCTTAAAAGCTTTTTTTGAGTAGACTTAATAAATCGCCCTCAGGTAAGAGAAGGCTGTAGGCTGCTTTTGCAAATTTGTTGTGTTTTAGTGAGCTGCCTTTTTGAATCTGCCTTTTTTTTTTTTGCCATACTCTTCTTTGAAGACTGTACTGTTAAAGATTACAAAATCTTTCCTTTTCATTAGCTCAGGGCCCATACCCTGCGAAGCCTGTCGTGCTGAGGGTATATTTGAAGAGGCAACATCTATACTCAATATTGCAGTGGTAAGTGCAATAGTTGGTTCTCTTATCTCCGTTTATTATTGTGAAGCTGGTTTGAAACAACGATTTGTATGAATTAAAACCCTATATAAAAGCGTGACTTGACTTAACTTAATCTTGTAATTCTATTACTGTTTTTGTTTCCTGGTAACTCCTATTCAGTGTCTACATTCTTGGCACATGTACATGCACTGGTGTAATGTTTAGTAGTTACAGGAATACAGTTTCAAAAGGTACTGATTAATGAAGAAAATTCCATGGTCTTTGACAATCCCCCATAGGCATTTCCTGATAATGCAGCACGAAGAGAAATTGATAGCTTGCCTGCCAAATGCCCAAATGATGGATGTAGTTGGTCTGGAACACTAAAAGAGTATGAGGTAAGAACATTGTTCACCTGGCTTGTCATATATGTCTTAAAATGTTTCCCATTTCTAAATGCTAGCTCTTATGATTACATTTTCTTTAAACACATTTAAGTCTAACCCAGCGCTTAAGCAGATAAGCTAAACTGTACTGTCAGTTTAAAAAATAACATCCGCCCACATCCGTGAGAATGAAAGTCAGCACTAAAGATTGGGGTTGGGCGGAAAGTCCCAAGGCTGCCTGGAAAGTACCGGTGTTGCCACACAGCTTTTGAAAATAGCAATTGCAGTATTTGTCTTTCAAAACTATGTTAAAAGCATAATAATCTCATTTTACCATTTTGTGTAGTGATAATGGAAATAATTTTGTTTATTTGTACATTTTAGGCTGGGAAAGCTTTTTTTTTGCATTGCAAATAGGGTTTTGTGGTATTTCTAGTAAACTTTTCAGAATAAAACATAAAGATTTATTGAGTAGTTTAAGGATTTCAGACAGCTGGTGGTTATATACTGTTATAATAGTATGTGATTGTGTAAGATGAGAGTAATGCATGAAGTTATTTATAACCTGTGAACCTAGAGATTTTTATTGCTATCCAAACTCTTGCCAAGTTTCCATTCTGACTTTCAGTCTTGTTTCTAAATACCTGAAACATTTTCAAGTTCAACTTTGTCTTGTTTTGTTTTTTGTTTTTTTAAATTCTTTTTAGCTGGTAAAAGTACCAGCATGATAGAATTCTTCCCTTGTGACTTGTTTAGTGACTAAGTAACCTTAACCTTTACTAAGGCTATCATTGTTCTGAACCATTAGTCAGAGTCAGTGTTGATTCATCTTAAGTAAGAAATTCCCTTAAAGCCTCACAATGTTTTTGGAAGTATTTATTTATAGATTAACTTGATGCTAATCTTTTTTGCTTTTTCTGAGTAACAGATAAGAACTAAAAATATAAAGACGTAGTGAACCATAAACTAATATAGAACTTTATATTGGTTCCCTGTAATAGTTGTAGCTGTTGCATAAATGTTTATGTAAAACAAAGTAATAGAAAATAAAGCATATATATATATGCTATACAGCCATACACTAACTTAAAGGATACATAAACTAAAAGGATTAACTAGTACCTTTAAATTTCTCCTAGTCGGTCAGAAATGCAAATTATCGCTCTAAGTGGTTTCACAATTTACCCTAATTCATACTACTACTCAGGGATTTATGAAACTGTGTAAATTAGCAAAAATTCTTGTGCAGACACAGTTGTTCTGTCTTGTGACTGTCTGTTCCACAAGGTCAGTATACAGTAGTCAGCATTTGAAGTGGATTAAAACCTTTCATCAAAGTTGTCCTAAAACCAAAACAATACCCATTCTTGTCTTAAGATTAATTTTGGTTAACTTTTTTGATCCACTTCAAATGTTGACTACTGTATTCTTTCAGCCAGTGATGTCTTCTGACCATGTAGTAACGAAAAATCAGGAAATTCATCCCATCTCATGGGAATTAAGGTATGAGTGACAGCTATGAAAAGCTATTCACATTCTTAAGATAATTGTGAATGGGGCCCAATTTAAGAGTTGTCTCATTCATAATATACTAACTGGTGGTATTTTTTTAAGCTAGACATTTACTGGTACTACTTTTCTTAATTAGGGCCAACATGAAGGTCGTTGTGACTTTGAACGTGTAAAATGTGAAGCATGTCAAGGACTCATCTTGGTCAGTGAGAAAGATCGCCACAATGAGCGGGAATGTGAGGCCAGAACCCTGAACTGCAAATATTGCAAGGTCACATTCAACTTTAAAGAAATTAAGGTAAGCCTATCCTTAAGTTTACTGATTGGTCTGTGGTTTGTGTACTTTTAATGTTTGCTGTGTCAACTAAAGTTGTGGAATATAATCGCAATATAATGCATTACGATGTTGATGTGAACAATTCTGCATTAATGCATAAAAATAAAAGAACTGATTTTTAAAAATGCTATTAAATATAATTACATATATAGAATATAAGGAACACCCGCTGGTCCAAAAAGCGAAGTCCAGTGGCCTGGTTGAAAGGTATTCTGCGTGTTCGATCTTGTACTTGTGCTTCTGCAAAGTTCACATAAATTATCAGGATTTAGTTTCAATTTTAGTCTAGCTCCATGTGTAATCTGACTGCAATTTCAAGTGATCATTCAATTTGGAGTGTATTTCTAATCAAAAACTGATCACAGATATCAATTGTATATTAATTTAGATATTTGATTACCCTGGACATTCCATTCTTTCAATTATTCGTTCACCAGAGACCCGATGTTGCATTTGAATCTTGCGTGGCCTGAGAATGGGCGGCGTTGATCTTGTTCCTATGGATGAGGTCATTAAGTTTACTAACTATGCCCACAGTGATTCGCCTATCATTCATCAACCTCAAATATGGCTTATTTCAAAAGTTGTAGCAACGTTACATGGCCGCTGGCTGTAATGTTAACCTAGATAAATGTGTGCTGTTAGGCGCATATCTGAGAAACCTATTACACCGGCATGATCTTGTGAACACAACATAAAGTCTGCCATCATTTTTGCTCAGATAAGAGTAATACATCAATTGAAACAGTAAAGGGTCTACTTCTATTTGTATACACAATATTTTCGCGGTTTTGTAAAAAAAAAAGGATGACACTTTCTGCGGTCTTGGTCTCTGTAAACTGTACCGTGGCTCAAAATTTAACTGAATTTTAGCATATGGGCTACTTTCCTGACAGGCATGAGAAATATGTCTATAGATAGGTTCATTTAAAAGTAGATTCAAGCAATTCAAATTAAAAACAAATACTCTCTGATTATGTAATCCGTAAAGGTGCATTTCTCTCGAAAGGCTGTACTGTACTTTACTGCGGAGATGGCGAGCCAGCATCATCACTTTCTTCTTTGCAGCCAACACTGACTCAGAAAACACTAGTTTATTAAGAAGTAATTAAAATATCTCCTTGCTTTTTTTTTTTAATCAACACATTCATAGTCATCACTTTTGCCAGTACTTTGCGGAAAGCTGAGTGCGCTTGAGCGTGGAATAGGCAATAAAGACTTGACTACATGAAAAGAAGGACATAATAAATGTTTATGTTCCGAGGCGGATTGCCGGCAGTGGGATGGAGCAAAAATGTAGGAGTCCTAAAATTAGGACTGCCACGCCCATTATTTATCAGAGTTTCTCCTAAATTGGCAAGTTAGGGTCTACTTTTAGCCTTAAGATATTTTGTGATTATGGATGCTGATGTGTAACATTGTATTAGATGCATTAGGTCTTAATGAAATAAACCTGTTGCAGTCTGTGTCATTAATGTTAATCAAACAACAACAGAGGGAAGAAGGAATTACTCACTGATCTTGACTGAAATAACCTTTGTAGTTTTAATAATAAATCAGTTTATATAGTATATAATTAATACACTAAGGACAATGCTGTAGTTTTTACGTTTGAATATTCAGTTTCTGCATTATTTGTTACTTGAATGCTTCTGTAAAATGAAAAAAAAAAGTAAAGCATTGTTCATTTAATTTGTTTTTTATATTGTGTTAGATGTACTTTTACCTTATAAAGTAAATGTTGAATGATGATCAAGTAAATGAAATGCTTAGGGGTTGAAGCACAAAGGGTGAGCAAAATAGTTTGTTGTTGATGTATCATATCTTTGCTAATTGTCCCTCCTACACCACACTTTTCTGTCACAGGCCCATGATGAAATTTGTCAGAAATTTCCCATGCAATGTAAAGACTGTGGTAAAAAGAAAATCCCCAGAGAGAAGGTTGGTCTACTTTCTCAGCCATATATTATTTGACTATTTGATAATTTATTTGATAAGTTTGACTTAGTGTTTTGCAGTATGAATTTAAACATTGTTGAATATATATACTGGCTTTTTTTATTCACACAATTCATCTAAACATGTGTTGTCATAATCACGTGTTTATTTTTTTTTTTCTAACTCCCCCCCCCGCCTTTTTTTGCAGTTTCAAGAGCACATCAAATCCTGTGCAAAGTCCAAGTCGGCGTGCCAGTTCAGTGAGATTGGCTGCAGGGCAGTGGTGTGTATTTGTTTCTCATGAATATAGTTCAAAATAGACATAAAAAATAGAAGATGTGCAAGAGATTATTATTCAAAGTAGATCTGCCTATTTGCAGAGGAGAAGAATGCAAAGCACTTGTGAGTTGCTTAGTGAATTAGCTTCTTGAGAATTTAGTGTTACAGTGTTGGCTGGTAGAAAGTATTTTATTTCTTCTTTGGTATTTTCTGTTAGTTTTTCTGCAATGCTTCAGAACTTTCAAAAGCCTTGAAATAATTTTGGCACAACACTTAGTCAGAACTACGGCATCTACTTGAGTCTTTCAGTTTGAACTATGTCCCCACATTTGTTTAAAAAAAGAACCAAACTATTTAAATAGTCTGGAGTGTGGGTTGGAGAAGTCTCAAACTTAGTGACATAGCTGTGTGTTAAATGTATGCAGTACTGTAATATGTCTAGTTGCAAAGGTTGGTAAATCATTTGGATAAATTTGTAGACCAAAAAAACCCCTAAATCTAAAAGAGGTAGAGAACTGATGTAATATCATAAGTTCACGCCTCTGTTCTTTACTGTTAAGATCACAGTAATTTAAATTAAAGTGTCACCTACCTCTAAAGTCTTCAAGGGAAAGAGCAGAATAGGGGGTGGCAGTAAGATAAAGCACAAAATAAAATGTAAATTATTGCAGTTGCATTGTCAGGATTAACAGTATTAATGAGATTAGGCAGCAGCAGATCAAGAGACAGTACAGAGCTGTTAACATTCAGCTCCTCCTTAATGTATGTAGAGAATCTGCAATGATTTTACTTTATCATTCTTACACTACTTTGCTGAGTCTGTATGAAATCACATTGAAGGATTAGAGTGTTTAGGTGTGATTTATATCCAGCCCTACAAAATGTATCAGTGGCACAGTTTCAAACACTAGACAAACAATGATTTAGTGACAACTGCAAAACAACTTTTCAGTCAATATGGACATGACCATTGCCAACACAGTAGAGTAAACTGCAGCCTGTTTGAAGAATATAGCAAATGACACTTCACTAACCACTACCACTATCATTCAGTATTTTTAATACAGATTTTTTTGAATAAATAAATACAATAAATATTATCCTTAGAGTTCAAACTTTTCTTTAACTTTTCTAATATTTTAGGGGAAAATATATACATAATTGATAATATTTATAATCACTGTTCAATCCTTCACTTATTCACTGTTACCTGGTTCTGTGCAACAAGGTGAAAAATAATGTTGACTCTTTTTGGTATAATGGCTAGCAGTGAATATTATTTAGCTCATGCTGACTTTTCAGTGAGATGTCACCTTTATGTGTGCTTAAAACATCGACAACAAAGGACAAGCTCTGGACAAGCACATTCTTCTTTACTTATACTGCCATTCCAATCTGTGGATACATGCTTTAATCTGACAATTTGAAGATATGCACCTTTTTAGACTTAAATAATATCAGACACTGTTGCTAAAAGTATTACAAATTATAGTCCCTATCATAAATGTTACTCACCTGTAGTGTCTTGCTCTTTTGGTAACCAAAGGACATTTTTAACATAAATGAATAAGTTATTTTAACATCAAAGAAATGCTATTACATATTTAAAATATATATATATTTTTTTGCAAAGGTCGACAATGGTAAGCAGCAGGAACATGAGCAGACCAGTGTGATGGAACATTTGCGTCTCATGCTGGGTGTGCTGTCCTCTGTGCGCCTGCGGGCTGAGGGGGGTGGAGAGTGGCAGGAAGATTCCGGACTGGGATTGTATCGTGGACCCGAAGACGCACCTCCAGCGGGGGCTCATGCTGCTGCCCATAATGCAGGAAGAGGAGGTGGTCCTGGTGTGCAGCAGAAAGTCACAGCATTGGAGAACATAGTGTGTGTGTTGAACAGGGAGGTAGAGCGCTCGGCCCTCACCTTGGAGGCACTATCCCGTCAACATCGGCTAGACCAGGAAAAGATAGAGAACTTGTCAAACAAGGTACTACGCACTCTTTGCAGGAAATTATACACTAAAATAGTTCAGATAAAACGCTCGCTATGTTGGATTTATAGGATTTTTTTTCTTTCGGACAGCAGAGATGGTTTTGATGCTCTGCTGTGTGTCAGAGCATGATGCGAGGCTCTCACCTTGCAGGTAACACATTATGACGTATTGACCGGTCTTGTTTTATGATATGCTCGTGGAACATTTTACCTCAGCGGATAGTTTACACAAATTTGTCTGTCATCTTTTACTCTCCCCCATGTAGTTCCAAACCTTGTATGCTTTATTCTTCTGTGGAACACAAAGAAGAAATTCTGTACACTGAAACAAAATAGTTGCCCGAAACCTTAACACTACGTCATTCTTAAGTTACTTGTTAACTAATTGTACCTTACTGTAACTTTGTGGTTCCTGAAACTTAGCTATACCTTATCACTTTTGACAGTTTCTAAATTCTTCATATCTCAGTCTATACAAATATCATTTTTATTTTGTAATACATCCAGCGTTGAATTAGGTTAACTTAAGTGTTTTAATGCAAAAAAAAAAAAAAACAACAATAAAAAAAAATTGTCATTACACTGATTGTCGTTAGCTTTTATCCAAAGGTACATCACCTGGCAAACTATTAGGCAGTAAAGGCTTAAGAGTCTATTTGAAGGGAATGATTACTATGGCATTGATACAGAGAATAGCTGTGCAAAATCAAAGACGGGTCCATCCACGGAGCCATATAGGCTAGTGTATATGTGTACTACAATAGGATTATGCTCACTGATCTAATTATTGTGCCATCAGCCTATTTTGTGGTGTGTGCTTTTTTTTTTTTTGGTTGCCATAGAGTATGAAATATGATATTGAAAAAAATATGATGACATATGACGTACTGCCCTAAATAAAGGGACGCTTTTTTTTTTTTTTTTTTTTTTTTTTTTTTTTTACAGTATCAGTCTTTTTTTATAGACTGTCGAACTTAGCAAATAGGACAATGCACACAGCCGCATTGTGCCATCAGCCCATTTCATGTCGGTGTTTCTCTGCCGCCACAGAGGATGCATTAAATTGGACATTGGGCCTTGATATTAGACGTACTACCTGAAGGAATACCAAATTTTGAGTAAATAGATCTCTATTAAGTAATGTGCATCCATGCTGTCATTTTCTTCATAGTAAGATGGCCATGACGCACAACGGAAATAGGTTATAGTATACATAAAACTAGTAATTGTAATGTGTAAGCATGCAAAAAAAAAAAAAAAAATCCCATGCACATGTGAATAATTTCTGTGTGCGTGTGCTCTTAGGGGCTTTGTGTGTTGTCACTTTGAGAAAATCAGTGAATAAACCCCTGAAAAAAAGCTCCTGTGAAGCATTTATGTTAAATATGGTCTGAAAATCTGGTGTTTGGAAACTTGATTCTGGAAAAGTATGGAATTTTCAGATGGAAAATGTGTAGGAACCCTGAAAATAAATCTTAAATATTTAAACTTCTATTCAAAATGTATCTATTCAAAGATAAATGTGTACCAAATGTACCTAAAAGGTGCATATTAGTACCTTAGAATAGTAATATGTATCCTTAAGGTACTACTATGAACCTTTTACGGGTAAACAAGGTACAAAGATGTTGCTTTAAGTGTACTGCCCCTACAATTTTTGCACACTTGTACCGTAAGCATTACATTGTGTTGTGTTACATTTGGGTGGGACACAGTTCTGTGTTTTCCATGACAACAGTAAGTCATACAGGTTTGGAACAACATGGGGGTGTGTAAATGACGATAGCGTTTTTATTTTTGGGTAAACCATCCTTCTGATTCAACAGTGATTCAAAGTCAGTTTGTATGAAAAAGCTTTACCACAAAATAGTTGTAATATTTTCTTCCGTTCGGCTGTTATTTGTGAAACACGAACATGTGTTTTTCCTCCTGCAGAAGAGCCTCTGCTGTCTCTGCCATGAGCCTTCATTTACATGGGATATAAAGTGAAGACCATAATTAATCAGTTGATCAAAATTAAGATGAAATGTTGACAGAAATTGTCCTTCAATAGAGTAGTTCAACCAACAATAAAAATTTGCTGAGAATTTACTCACGTTTAGGCCCTCCAAGTTATAGATGAGTTTGTTTCTTGAACAGCAAAGATTTTGAGAAATTTAGCTTTACATTACTTTGCAGTGAATGAGTGGCATCAGAATGAGAGTCCAGACAACTGATAAAATCTTAAAAATAATCCACAAGTAATCCAGTTGATCAGTTAATGTCTTGTGTTTATAAGAAACAAAACTGTAAGTGTAAGAAAACAAATTTAAAACCATTAAGACATGTCGATACCAGTGTTGCAAAGGATATGTCCTTTGAATGTTAGTATGCCATTATTACATTATTACAACAACATTGCTGTTTGGCAGTTTCTTAACCATGTTTCTTGTCTGTGTTTGGTGGCTCTTGAAGGTACGACAGCTGGAACGAACTTTAACCATGCGAGATCTGCAGTTATCAGAATCTGAGCAGTCCTTGCGGGAGCTGCAGTTTTGTACATATGATGGAGTTTTCATTTGGAAAATAGCAGACTTCTCTCGTCGCAGACAAGACGCAGTGGGGGGCCGGGCACCTGCTATGTTCTCACCTGGTAAGGTTAAGATCAGATTAAAGAACTGCTGCAGGTGTAATATAGTTTAAGTTCAATTGACAGCATTTAGACAATTCTGTTTATTAATATTAATATTTTTTTCAGTATAATAATATAACTGTAAATTATTTTCAACACTGTCTTCACATGCTGATGATTGAACTTAACTTGTGTTCTGGGAATGTTCTAGGTTTAATGCAAGTTAGTCATACTTTGCTTTCGTAAATTGTAAGTTCAAGTTGTCTGGTTTCATTCTGAGGGCCTTGACCCTTTGTGCTACAATACCCTGACTTGGAAATTTTTCAAGCTTACTGAATGTAAAGATTGTTAATATAGCGGACCTATGATGTTCCTACATTCATTTTCATTTTATGAAATTTGGATCTTCCCTCTGTTTCCAGAACTGCTGACTTTCACTTTCGTAACGTCATTCAAGAGACTTGTGGTCTCTAGCCAGTCTGACATTTACTGAAAAACTTTCTGCTTACTGTCATCTGAAATCTATACAATACCATTCAAAAGTTGGTGGATTTAAAGAAATACTTTAATTTAATTGAAAAAGATGCATCACAGTTTCCACAGAAATATTAAGCAGCACAGCACTGTTTCAACATTGATAATAATATGAAATGTTACTTGAGCCCCAAATCAGGATATTAGAATCATTTTAGAAGGGTCTTGTGTAATATTTTACAATATTATATTATTATTAAAATATTATTGTAAATACCCACCGTTATTTTTCAGTGTGTGTTTGTATACACATGCGCACACTTGATAACTTGAAATGATATAATTATATCAATTAAATATTATAATGTGTATAAATTAAATTAAACTTGGTATAATTGATATAATTATTATTTTTTAAATTATGTCATTATATTTAACAGTGTAAAAACTCCTTGTCCTTTGTCAAGTTCAGTTAAATCTGTTAATTAAAACTAATTAAATCTGAGAGGCAGTTTTGCATTTTTGGGAGTCTTTGAGTTGAGGAAGGATTTTTTTCACATTCAGTGTTCAAATATTACCATTTTAGTCACCTTTGGCAATATTATTTCCTTGAGTCCCAGTTAAATTTTGACCCTGATTTTACAATCTTTTTTTTTCTTCTGTCCTCTAGCATTTTACTCCAGTAAATATGGGTATAAGATGTGCCTGAGACTCTACCTGAATGGTGACGGCACGGGTCGTGGCACTCACCTGTCTCTGTTCTTTGTGGTTATGAGGGGGAAATATGATGCACTGCTTAAGTGGCCCTTTAGCCAGAAGGTAAATGATCTGATACTATTTTACTCTCTCTTTTGGGCTTTTACTCTTTCCTTTCCATATTTTATTTATGAATGTGATACCAACTAAAGCATTACAGTATCACTTGTGTTGTTTGGATGCAAACTTTCATAGCAGGATGGAATGTTGTGGCTATTCTGTTGTACTCTATAGTTTATATAAAGATATTGCATTGAATATGACTTTTACAATGGACTATATTCATGGTTACTTGCAGGTTTTAGATAAGCCAGCTCAGTAATTTCCGGTCAAACTCAGCTGTGCTATGAGAAGCACCCTTTGGTCAGTTTCTCTACATAATTCATTCACAATCTGAAGAAAATTTTTGTTTGTATAAGAGGACCAAACATCCACATATACTGTGTCAGGAATGGCAAATGCGAGTGTAAATAATTTAAGCTGACTTGCTGCCTCGCTGCCTTATCAGTCGATGACTTTGCTGGCAGCATTTTTGCATGAAGGTACCTCATGAAACTGATTTCGGACAGGCTTCTGAGGCAGCGCCCTGCTGAGAAAAAAAAAAAAACAGTAGAAACCATCACAGAAATTCTAATGGTTTCCACTACAAATACCATTACAAACATTATAACCCATCAACTTTTAACCATTAAAACCATTTTAAAAAATTAGGATTTAGTGGTTTTAACAAGCCACCAGTAGAAGGCGACCAGTTACCAGTAGAAAACAACAGATACCATTACAGTTTCCATTAAACCAGTACAATTCCAATTATAAACAGTAAAACCATTACAAATTCTGTGAAGGTTTCTATTGGTTTCTTCAGCAGGGTGTAACGGTTTAATGATCTATAACATTTTAGAGCTTTCGGATGCAGCTTATATACCACAACATCAAATGCTTTTGTTTTATGGTTACTTGTAATTATGCTTAATTTACTGTTATTTTTCTAGCAAGTATGTGTAATGTTTAACTACGTGATCTTAAAAGTAAAGTGTTTCACACCGCATGCATAAGCAGAGCGTAAGCAATGCATATTTTTTTGACACCCATTTTAACAGGAAGTGGCATTGCTGTAATCGTTTTGGCATCGAGTCTATTTTTGCTGTGCTGCTTATGCTGAATTAAAGCCACAGTGCATTGTTCTTGGTTAAAATAGACCTCAGTTACTAAGACAAACTTCACCATAAAATCAAACAAGTCAGGTGTTCTGTCTCACAATCACTATGTGACATTCAGCTCTGTGAAAAAATGAAATAAAATCACACAAAATCTAGAGATATATCTTAATTTTAAGATTAGTTTTATCACGTAAAAAAAAATTTATACAGTATATGCATATGAGTGCAGGACAATGGGAGGGGAACACGGTCACATCACAGCAGAGTATGCTGCCCATCATAAGTCAAGACACATGACAGACTGTGGTTGGAGGAGAACACCTAAAAAACATGACCAAATGGATGATACTTATCTGTGTTTGCGGTACACAAGCTGTGGTTCAGCTGCACGCAACAAACGCTGTCAGTGTGAAAGCACAGTGTGCGGGTGCTGCTCCCGCTTTGCTGCAAACTTTACGCCTCTATGCTCTACTTGCACATCTAGTGTGAAACGGGCGTTACTCTATTCTTTCATCTGATGTCCAATATAACAGAACGTGAGCTTGGCATTACATCAGTTTTAATTTTCTGTCACTCTCCTGTTCTTTCCTTCCAGGTGACATTGATGCTGTTGGACCAGAACAACAGAGAGCACATCATTGATGCCTTCAGGCCTGACGTGAGCTCCACATCCTTCCAGAGACCCATCAGTGAAATGAACATAGCCAGCGGTTGTCCTCTCTTCTGCCCCCTCGCCAAGCTGGCAGGCAAAAGCTCGTATCTGAGAGATGACACCATATTCATTAAAGCCATAGTCGACCTCACCGGCTTATAAAGCATTGGAATTATTCATAATAATAATTGATATTATTACTATTATTATTATATCTCAGCTGCGGAAGCAATTTAAATATGATATGATATAAATAATAATAGAATATTATGATAATAACATATTTAAATATTGATTTATATTGAGGAATACAAATTCAGTGATAGTATTATGTGCACGTATGAAGTGGCAAACTACCACACCGATAATTGCACTATTTTTATATAACTCAGTAAATACAATATATATTTATATTAATATAATCATATTTATATAATACATATGTACAGTACACATTATATTTCAACTATACCTACTTCTAGTAATGTATGTAATCCAGAAATATTACATATAAGTTTTATGAGCTGAAGCTTTGGCTATCATATGCATACAGTACATGTAGCAGGATTTTCATGCTGTTAAAAGTGAGCACATTTTAGGGGCTTGAACAATTTAGTAATAAGTAATATATGTATAAATATATTATTAGTATAAATAGCTATATGTAAGTCACCAGTCTGTTTTTACCATACTAATCTGACTAGTTTAATAATAGAGAAGCTGTGTAAATCATTCAGCTCATAGAAATGAATCATTGTGCCGTTTGTACTTAAAGACAAGCTTGTGGATACAACCTGTGCGTGAGGCTACAATATTTAAAATTTAATTAAGAAAAAAAGTCAGAAACCTTAGCAGGATTGAAAAAACATCTTGACTGACCAGTGTTTAGATTCACTGTAGAACTGGCCCATTTGTAAACAACATCTGGGGCCAGTTGCATAAACTTAGCCTCTATGTTAAGACAGTGTCTTAAGAGCTTTTGACCAGCTAGCAGTTAAATGGCTTCAGTCTTGATTTAGAGATTCAACTTTTAATCTACATTTTTATGTAACTGAATTTAAAAAGGGACCAGCTTTAAAGAAAAAAATAGCTGGCTTACTTTTAAGACTAGTCTTTTTTATGCAACATCATTGTGTCTGGTTCCTTTTGTTTTGGCTTGAGCATTAAATGGCTTCACATGATTTAGAGATGAAGACCTTTAATTAGCTTCAAACCATAATAAAAGGGACCAGCATACTTATAGGTCATTTTTTTCTGTAACATCATTATGCGCTAGGTAGGGCTGGGCAATATTTCGATAACGATAATTTTCTCGATATAATTTATAAAACGATATGAGGAGTCCGATAAATGTTCGATATAACTTTTATGTGCCAAAAGCGGAACGAAACAGCACGACTCATTTGAATTGCGCCACATGGATCGTTTATCCGGCCGGACCAAAGTTCAAACTCACTAACATGCATTTATTATCTCGATGCGGCGCGGACGCGTCTGGAAAAACCGAACGCGTTGCACCGCATGCGCGTCCCTTCCGTTATGAGCGCAGCTCGTGCGCGCCGACATTTGAAATAACGAACTTCAACGCGCAAAAGACACGATATGGGAACGGCTCCGTCACTCCAGGACTGAACAGCGCTGTGAGATCCAGTGTGAAACACTTGAATTCAGCGACGAACACACATGACTCTGTGATTTAAACTAGTGTAAAGCAGTGTGCAACGAGACAGAAGCCTTTTCAGTCTACACATCGTGATCATTTACAGTGTTTTTAGACTACCGTTTTTCATACAAATAGGCTACCTATAAAACCATGTAGTTATATTTTTACCATGGTACTGAGGTACCATTATGTGTGGTTTTAACTGTTTATCATGATTTAAAATGTATGCTTGCTACTATGGGAGACCAATGCTTAATTTAAAAAACAACCCCCCCCCCAATGTTGCTGATTGATAATGAACAAAAATTGACCTCTGCATCCTCAAGCTACTATCAAATGTGCATTTCTAAGTGACAAAAAAGTGATATGACTATTAATATTATTATTATCATCATCATCATCATCATCATTATCAGACAACCCAAAACCTGTTTCTTGATTTTAAACAATATAACTCATTAGAACATGCAGAAATTAATTTTTCTGTTTAGATATTTATTTTGTTAAGGAAAATTAATGGTCTGGCTTCTACAACTTCCATTTTGGAGCAAAAATCTGACTTTAAACTGGAAAGAAATAAAGATTTGACATTTATCATGATAATTATGGATATCGACTGATCTGAAAAAAAATGTGATAATTTTTTTTGCCCATATCGCCCAGCCCTAGCGCTAGGCTAGGTTAGGATGGGTTGTTTTCTGAGTCAAAAGGTAAATCAGATGCAGTATCAATCCTACTGTTAAATACAAGTAAAGGGTAAAGGTGTAAAGGTAAACGCTTTATATTAAATTCTTTATAGTACTTGTAGTAATCCTTATAGTAGTCATTTACTTATTTATATTTTATCTGTCATTTATATAGCTGATCAATCAAGTGGTATTTTTTTGTATCATTTAGATATTAATATACCTTTTATTTTATTAGCATGATTTTACAGTACTAGACTGCTATATAATGAATGCCCTTGATGTTTATTTTCTTTTTTGTGTAAGAACAATATTGTATCTACAACAATAAACAAATTATGTGCTCTCTATAGAGGTATGTATATTTTATCCAGTTCTAGTCTTCAGTAAAAATACAAACTGTATATAAAAAGGCTAAGAAATTGACATTGCGCCTGGTAAAAGAAAAATAGTTTAATGGGTCAAACAAATTTTTACACATTCCACAATACAAAATCTACTAATGACAAATAGCTGAAGGGCAGTTGGGAAAATCAGATGCACAAGCTCAAACAAATGTCACAAAGGGAATCAGGTCCAAAAGTTAAAAAAAAAACCAACAACTGATGTTCTCGCATCTACAGAGACGAATGCTGCTCGTCATGATCCAAACCCCAACTAAAGGAGATCAAACTTAAATTGCTTTATGTGCATAAATAAAATCTTAAGGAGCCAAAATGAAATCAACAAAAAGTAATTTGCGTGAGTAACATTACAGCCGAATTTCACATATGTAAATCATATATGTGCGGCATGGGGGGAGCATTTTGTCACTTTTTCGTGATGTCTGAGATCATAACAAATGAGCACCATTGCTGAATATTTAATGCTGCTAAACAATGTGAGCTTATGACACAGGAAGGTGTATTGCTGGAGGTGACGGAAACATGCTTATGGATATGAAGTAGCAAAGCACCCTGATGCTGCATAGTATCTTAATGCTGTAAAGTCATAAAGCCCACCTACACAAACATGTAATGGAAAATGTAATGGTTGGTGTTGGACCTTTTTTTTCTTCAGATTTTGGTAGTTTTCATAAGCCAACCTACATTAATTCTCATGAAATGTCATACTAGATGTACATATAAAATAAATATTCCACCATAACAGAGGTGCAGCACTCGTGCATTGTTAAAATCAAATGATTGTATAAAGCCAACAACTAAAAGTTCAACATGAAGACTTGGAGTTTCTTTGGAACTTTTACATTTTCAATATAGTATGATCAATAGATTTCAATGATAAAATCATAGATGGGGTAGCTCAGGAGTAAACATCTGCATTGTCATTCTGTAATGATGTTAAATCAAACTGCTCCTCTACATAAAACTGGAACAGAGAAAAAACACCAGTGACACAACAGTGTTGTAAATCTGTAGCAAAATTTAGATTTTGTTAGCACTTCAAACACTCAGCCATGTCCTTGTTCTGATCATCAGGTTGCTTGTTTAACATCTACTAAAAAAGGTGCCAACAACAAAAAAATTACATAAAGTACAAACGTGCAGACATGCACAGGTGGCGCTTCATTCATTATGACAGGGTTAAATTAACTTTCAAACCACACACGTGTCACACATATATGTGAATGTGACCTTATCATCTTTCTTCAAATTCTTGGTTCTTGCTCTTGAAGTCACATAACCTGTTGATGTCAGTCTTCCATATTTTCATGTGCATCAGTGATCTTTTACAAATACAGCATACCAAGGAGCCCATTTTCTTTAGTTGTTTCTTTATTCAAAGATTGCTTTTCATCTTCACGGTACATCCTGCAAAAGGGCCACTAAGAGATAAAGACCCATGTGGAATCCTCAGTTTCTTGACCTCACACGTGTCCCTCTGCTCATGGAGTGTCTTTCCGTGGTGCTTCTCTCTTGCGTTACGCCCGCCAGGGTCTAGGTCAGGGTTTACCATTCAGATTAGCACTTCTGTGGCCAAGCAAGGAGGAGAGCAGTTTGCGAGCCCGAGGGGGCCGCTGGGGTGCCTCAGCGAGACGCACCATGCGTGGCGAGCGCCACACTTTAATGGTGGAGTCGTCGCTGGCAGACAGCAGCAGCTCCTGGTCTGCTGGGCTGAAGGCCACAGAGTTGACCACGTCATCATGTTTCAGGCGCGCCAGGCAGATGTTGTAGTGCCGGTCCCAGATGTAACCGTGCTTGTCCTCTGCACCACTACACAGACATTTATACAAAGTAGACAATTAACACTCCAAGTGCAGTTATGACTTATAAGCAATAATGCTTTTGATCTGTTCATCAAGTATTTTTTAAGATGAGTGCATAGCACGGATTTTACATTATTGTAAGCAGTCATTGCTAAGATTTAGTAGGATTAGTGTAAGACAGGGCAATTTACAATTGGCCCAATATTCTTTTGTTCAGGATATAACACTAATACTGTGAATAAAGCCATGATTTTAAAATGCTTCCAAGTGTCCAAAAGTAGGTTAGTTTCACTGCCGTTCCTTGACTGCTTGCAAGTATCCAAGATATATTTTCGATAGCATCTCAGCAGCAAAAACATGGATGAAATTAGGAAATTCATTTGTGTGAATCAATTATTCAAATTATCCATTTCAATCAATAAGTTAAATAAACAGAAATTTATTGTCATTCAAATATTGCTATATATCCTAGAAGATGCATGGCAAATGAAAAGAATGTGCTGAAAAGTAAAAATCCACCCCGACCATGATCATTGAGAATGATTTACACCAAAAATTCTCCTCTTGCAAATTATTGCAAAAAGCAAAGGGTGAAAAAAAACAAACTACTTTTAAAAGCCATTTCAAAGCCAATAATATTGACATGTAGCCTTTATATCAAATATCATCAAAATGTTATTATATATTACCTAGCTGTAGTACTATGTTGGTATGTTGTCAACTTAATGAAGTCACATATGTGACCCTGGACCACAAAACCAGCCATAAGTAGCACAGGTATATTTGTAGCAATAGCCAACAATACATTTTATGGGTCAAAATTATTGATTTTTCTTTTATGCCAAAAATCATTGGGGTATTAAGTAAAGATCATGTTCCATTAGGATATTTTGTAAATTTCCTACCATAAATATATCAAAACTTAACTTAATTTTTGCATTGCTAAGAACTTCATTTGGACAACTTTAAAGGACACTTTCTCATTATTAAGATTTTTTTGCATCATCAGATTCCAGATTCCATATTCAAATAGTTGTATCTCAGCCAAATATTGTCCTATCCTAACAAACCATACATCAATAGAAAGATTATTTATTCTAGCTTTCAGATGATTTATGAATCTCTATAAAAAAAAAAAAAAGACACTTATGACTGGTTTTGTGGTCAAATGTCACACATCACTATTATATAGCAGTGTGGATATGACTGTCTAAATTAAGAAAAGTTTCAAAGGAAAAAATAAATCAATAAATAAAAATCCCTTTTTCTTTCAGTATGCATTCATCATGTAAAAGCCTGAAGGTAATTGCAAGCTTACAATGATCTTAAAAGCTTAATAAGCCATGCAACCAACTGACAGTTAAGTAATTGTGAGCAATCAGCACTGAAAAGCTATGATGACTTTAATCTGCTGAAAGCTATTCCCACAACATAAAAACCTGCTTTTCAAAAACATTTTCCTGATGCTGAACCCTTGCCATTTGCTTGTCAGTATAAAGTTCAAGACCAGTGTCGTATCAGCCAGTGAAAGAAAAACTGACTCGTAAACCGCACATACTGTACTCCAACTGGTAAACAACCCCAAAAAAAATCAGTTTACTACTGCAAATAAAATGTGCTATGTTGGGCTGTAAGTTACCTTGCAACAAAGTCTCGGCTGACATCAAGGAAGATAAAGAAGCACTCATCGTTTGGTGTGAAGGCCCGGTGGGCTCGAAGGCTTCGGCGCTCCTCTCTAAGACTCTTCAGATCAATCACATGCAGGTCGATTTCCTCTGCGATAGGCGGAGGGGACATGGGGTCAGAGATCACACACCCTGTCGGCCACGCTCGACTGTTCACGTACAAGTACCTGTGAACAGACGAACGACAGTTGCCATTTTAATTGATAATGCGTTGATTTCAGCAGGGTTTTCATGAGTTGTTGTCCATGATTTTCCATGGCTATGTAGGCATTTTATATAAAACACTGTAGAGATTAATTAAGCGGAAATGAAAAGACTGAAATATAAAATGTACTGTATGTAATTTTTGACTGTACTAAAGCATAAAAATACCATAATGTTTGCAGATATTTAGGAAATTTAGAGGAGTGGGCAGGAGAAACAACTATCTCCAATATTTTTGAATTTGGACTGCAGTACCGATTTCAACCACTAGCTGTCAATATTGGATGCTGCACCTTTTAATAATAATAATAAAAAAAACTTTCTAAGCCTGCTTGCGCCCCCTGCAGGAAGACTGTGTGACTTTGTACTCCATAGAAACACAATAGCAACATCCTGCCAATCAGTTAAAAGCTCATGTTTGTTAGTCATCTACTGCTGCACAACACACACCTATGGTCAGGTGACAGACCCATGCCAATGATGTGGCCATGTATGTCAATCACATGATCCAGCGAGTCAAAGAATTCATCTGTACTGCGCTCCTCTCCCAACACAGGACCGCACGTTGTCATTTGATCAGGCATTATTCGCTTGATTCCTAAAACACATATAAACACATGAATTTACCATCCAGGCATGTATGAAATGAGCAGGTTAAGTAATCATTCCTACAGCGTCCAATCAAGAGACATAAACGCATGTTCACCTATTTGGTGAGGCGAGTAGGTAAGGCTGCCGGTGGTGAAGAGGAGGTAGGTCTTGTCCTCTCCTTCTTCAGGAGCTGAGGGAGACACCAGGTTTGGATCAGGAGCTTTGGTGCGTCTGCTCCCCATCAACCTGGCCACCTTTGTCTCCAACTCTCGATCACGAACAGCTATGCTCTGACGACCCTAACGCCAGCAAATACAGAAAATACATACATAAATGACACCATACAATAACAGCTGTAGAAGTGTTGTTAAAGCATGGCTTACTGAAATTGTTGTTAAATCTGTTGCTATAATTATGATTGCTGTATATTTCAGAAGTTAAGCAAGTTATTACATTTTAATTAAAGTGATTTTGGTCACACTTTAGTTGGGGACCAATTCTTACCATTAACTATGACTTTTGCCTCAATAAACTCCTAATTTGCTGCTTATTATTAGTTAGCTGTAAAAGTAACTATAGTAAGGTAGTTGTTAAGTTTGTGAATGGGGTAGGATTAAGGGATCTCAAATATGGTCATTTAAAATAAGGTATTATGTGCTTCATAAGACTAAATAAACAGCCAATATGCATGCTAATAAGCAACTAGTTAATAGTGAGAACTGGTCCCTCAACTGAAGTGTTATGACATTTTTTCTGCACAGATGAACCATTTAGGTAACATTTAAGTCAATAGTGTCAATTCAGACTTCCTGTTTGATCTTTTTCAAAAATGGGTATCCAAAAAATATCATGCATAACACTTGATTTTATCTTGCAGTATATCCAATCCAATGCTTTTTGTTGCAAGAGAGCATTTTCAAAAATGTGCAACAAAGAAAACACTTCCCATTTCCCCAGAAGATCAATGTATTCTGCATCTTTGTAAGTATGAAAAACACTAATGGCCTGTATTTCACCAAGCAGTACAGTACAGTATGGTACGCAATTACTTCCGTTTCCATTGTCAGAAGTTGTGAATGGTATCAAAATAGCAAACCGTACCACTTTTTTGATACCCTTCCATTGGGGTACCTAACACAGCAAACGGTACCAAAAGGGTGGAGCTAAACTCACTGCAGAACGTTGATTGGTTGACTATAATTGCCACTTGTGTGTGCTACAAGGGGATAAAGCATCCCGTTCACTCGGTTCCGCTATACTGTTCATGCGTGTTGGGCTTATTTAAATCAGAGTGCACAAACACAAAACAATATAACAGTGTATTTTATATTTTCACACAGACAATAGCCATTTCTCACTTGGCACTTGTGAAACGTCACCGCCCAAAATCAATGATCGCTACTTTCCAGCATACACCTAGCAAGTGAGGGTACTGTTGGCAATGAAATCGCAAGCTGGATCATGGTTCCATCCTGAAACGTACTGTACTGTACTGTTCTGACCTGTACTGCTTTGTGGAAACAAGCCATAAAAGGGGACCAGTGTCCTTTTGTTTTGACCTTTGACCTTTTGAAAATCTTTTTACTGTCTATTTTTATGACACAAACCGGTGGTTTAGTTTTATTATGAACAGTGCCGTTACATTCAGAGACAGTCAGAATTATCTAACAAAATGTAAATGCTAAATGTAAAGGCAACGCAACAGATGTCGCATTTTACTATCTAAAAATTCTCTACTAGAAATGAAAACAACGCTGTAGGTGCAGCACTTTCTATGGTGCTTACGTGTATAACGTGCTGAATCCCAGATGGGTTAAATGAGGGTAAATGTGCTGACACTTTTTTTTCCCCTCGCTCCACATTCTCCTCATCCTCTTCATCTTCATCCTCCTCCTCTTCACTGTCTGTGTTTCCCAGATCAAAGAAGAGAGGCTGGTGCTGCTGTGTCCGCTGGGCTTGAGCTTGGGCCTGTGACTGAGCTTCATAGTCAAGAAGGAGGTCAGGAGAGTCATGTCGACGGCAGTGGGCCACCATCACTGTGCGGATAGTGCTGGCATTGATGTTCTGGATCTTAAAGAGACGTTTCACAACATTCACGTTTTCGGACTCAATGTCCTAAACATGGAGAGAGGTAACACAGAGTGAGCAGTTAGGACAAAAATATCTAATAGCTACACAAATCCATAACCATTCAAAGTTTAGCTAGAAATATTTTGTGTTATTGGCATAACTTAATGTGACTAAATATTCTTTAATGGAATGAAAAATATATTTCATGTCCAATAGGTTAATTATGGACTCCACACATCACTTTAAGACCTTAAAGAACTGGACCTGGAAGGCTTTGTTGAGCCAGAGAACAGAACAGGAGGTCATGTTGCCAATCCAGTGCAGGTTACCAGAGATGAGGTGAGTCTCATTCAGCCAGCAGCCGAACACATCATATGGCTTATTTCTCACACGGGAGAGCAGAGTGTAGTTCTCTACAGAAACAACAACATCAATCAGAAATTTATTTACAGTGGGTATGTGCAATCTGTGTATGTAACAGCTGTCTCTACCCAAACTGATGACTGCAATCTCTCCAGAGGAGGAATGATGTGGGCCCAGGTAGACCCCTGACACCAGCAGGAGTGTGTCATCAGCATTAAATTGTGAGAACTGAGTGTAGCCCCAGTTAAACTGTCGCATGCTGGAGCTGTGAACCAAAGAGATGGTGCCATCTGATCGCTCCGTGTCCCAAAGCTGTGAAAGTACATGAAGTGAATTCTATTAAGTGAATAACAAAGTAAATAACATCAAATTTTTAAACATCAAGATTTTAGTTTACATGTTGTCTATGCATATGGGTAATTTGAGTTTTATTCAGGTGAATTTTTTTTTTTTTTCTTAGAAATGCAATCGGTATCGTGTTGGTTTCATCTTGCTGTAAAATCCATTCATTTAACAAACATATTAATGTAACAAATATCAAGTGAAATTGTTTCCTTACGCCCTTAAAATGTGAACATCAAAACTATTATTTTCAAAATCTTTTTAAAAATACATATTTTTTAAAGTAAAAAGTATTTTCTACAAGTATCATAACTTATGAGTTATCATAACTAAAATATCATTTTTTTGGGTGTGGCACTACATGACATTTTATAATCTAAACTACCACTGCCTGTCACATGACGGTCAAATTATGTTGTTTTTGGACCCTCAGTGATGCCAGCCTACGGAGATCCTCTCTATGATATCAACATCCTGTTTTTTCATTCATGTTTATCACAGCACATAACTGATTTAGCGGACAAAGGTTTGTCATATATTTTTTTTTACTAATAAATATTAAAAATATGCAGAGCTGTATAAGTTAGAATTTTACTTTTAATTTTACTTTATTTATTTTTTTACAATATCAGAAATTAAGTCATTATATCTATAAAATAGGGATGCCACAACACTCAATATAATATCGAA
Source organism: Labeo rohita (assembly GCF_022985175.1). NCBI lineage: Eukaryota > Metazoa > Chordata > Actinopteri > Cypriniformes > Cyprinidae > Labeo > Labeo rohita. The sequence goes on from NC_066873.1 coordinate 7,841,239, forward strand.
CCATTCAGTACGACATCCACGGTTCAATATGCACGTGTGAATTGCGTTTTTTTTCGGTTTTGCCGAGTATGAAATTGCATCCCTAGTATGAAATGCATTTTTTTAAGAAATGTGTCTGGACAAGAAAAATTGTATGTCATGTCATACTTCTTGTTATCTGCTTTAAAAAATTATTAAATGCATAACCTATCATTTGTGCTAGAAACAGTCAATTAATCAATTAATTAATTAATGACGTCATATTAGGTTGAACATTTGTAGGCTGGAACAGTGTAATACACTACTATGATGTTGTGCCAACTATCCAGATGTTCTTTTTTTCTGCATATAACCATATAGATTGTATGTTATGACTGGCATAATCTGAAGAAAAAAAAATTCAATGTCGTTTTTATCTTTACGAAGCAAGCAGTAGGCAGTCTTACTTTAACAGTACAGTCTTTGGAGCAGGAAGAGAAGCGATGTCCACGGTGAGAGAAGGCCAAATGCAAGACCTGATCATGATGTTCCTTCAGAATCTGAACCTCCACACAGGGAATGCAGTCATACAACCGCCTGAACTCCCTGTACCATGACCCAGCCGCTGCACACATGTAGGAAACACATTATTACTTTCAGGGAGTGCCACTACAGTGCGGCATTCACACATGACAAAGAGGGGGAAAAGTGGATAACTTTAGGCACTGTCACAGTTCTTTTACTACTTGGGCCACATGTATATATTTGTTTTGTAAGATAAAAATAAATTACTTCATGCCACAGATGTGAAGGTGTGTGCTTATATATTTTACACATGAATTCATTGCCTATGATTCAGTTTAAATAAAAGTTCAGCTCCAGCTGTAGTACCAGGGTGGCGAGGCACAGAACGCGGGATGCAGTAGTAGTTGTAGAAGAGCTCCTTCCAGAGGAACTCATCCCGTGACACAGCAAACCACTGACGGCAGGTGAACCCTGCGCTCAGCACTGCCTTATGAGGGAGATGCAAGAAGATTTCCAGCACCAGGCTGTCAGGCAAGCCAGGGCCACTTGCCATCCTGACATCCTGAAAAAAACATTTACAATGACTTTCAGCGATTACATTAACAAAAGCCAACTCTGCTGTTGTTATATTAACAATGGCTAATGGAATTTTTGTGCTTCTTAACATTTGTTCATTAACTGGTAAAGAAACTTTTCTTCTGGACCTTATCTCTGATGATAACTGTGCTGTTGCTTACAGAAACCTGGCAAACACCAATTGAGGACTGTGAACTTAATCGCCTATCTCCTCCTGGTTTTTAATTTTATTTATTTATTTATTTTTTTAGGATTTTGGTCTGTGAACTTTACTTTGTTATGGATGTCTTATTTGCCTTTTTTTCTAAATTTATAAGACAACCTTGGGTTTTAGAAAGGCACTATAAAAATACAAACCAAAACAACAATGCACAGAACAAAAGCCTGTTTGTGCTTTATGAAAACCAGATATCTGAGATGAAAACAAATGTTTAAACCTTCTGATCCTGCCAAACTTGCTTTTGCAGATTCCAGTATTTCCTGGACACATGTGTCTAGACATCTTGTCTTATTCACCCAATGTAATGTGACAAATGTTTAGGTCATTTTTAGATATCAACAGGTAAAAAAACTGAGGGTTTGTTTACACTTGGCAGGTTTAGGTGGATACTCTTGAAGTTCAGCTACAATATTAATGTAGCAGGGACTAAAGATGTCAAAATTAAGAAAAACCTATTACATTTCAGTACAGGTGTCAGAAGTGCCATCTCCTTACAGCAGATTTTTGTGTGTGCAGCAGAAGAATTACTGGCACTGTTTTGACTCCTTTACACATTTTACAAGCTATTTGTATCATATTGTTAGCTGGTAAAAAATACCCCCATATGTACACAAATACAATAAGCACATTTAGCCCAGCACACAGCATGGTTTTGGTTGTTTGGCAAGTACTGTCACAAAATACGTCATCAAAGCTGTCCAATCAGGCTGTAACCTTATCTTTACACCTTTGGTTTTGTATCTTTCTGTTTGGTCAGTTTTAGTGTGAATGCAAAACAAACCAGGACTAAATGTTCCAAGTGAACTCAAACTACAAGAGTGAACCTGCCTTACACAGGACTCGGATCATCCTGGGATGAGATACTAATGAACTGTATAACCCAAATTTATTGTGCACCATGACACATAGATGGTCACCATGGTTAAACCAAGTTAAATAAAAATACCAATACACTGGTTGCATTTTATGTTTTAACTGCATGTTTCTCACTTGTGAAAGACTGGCTGTTACATAAAAAAAAGTTTACTAATTAAACAATATATTTAATTATTAAAGTTACTTTACCTATTGATCACTGTTGTTTCCTGTTGAAGGCACAGCAGTACAATGTTGTTTTTGGGTACTATTTAAAAAAGACAATCTACTAAATAGTGTCATTTATTGATGACTAGATAATAAATAATGAACTGTCTGCAAATCCATCCACTATAGTGGGTAAAAAGTGTGGCTCACCCCTCTCATTTCTCTACTCTAATTTAAGATCTGACAGCTGTAAATTATGACCGAGTAACACAGTCTCTCCTTATCCACCCATATGTTTATTTTTAGAGGTATTTTTTTAAGAGGTAAAAAGAGTAAACAGAAACTAGAAAAATAACTTATTTATAGCCATTACTAAAGTAGAATCTGTAGATTCTGTTTTTTTAATGATCTGAATCAACTGATCTAAGAGCATTTAACTCATAAAGGATACTTTCTTTATACATAAAAATAAATGAGTATGATATCCATACCCTTTCACTGCTGAATGTTAAAAGCTAACACATATGACCAAAAAATACATACATTTTTCTAGGGAAGCGCTTATTGTAGAAATTTTCGTAATTAGTTTTATAATAGATAGCTGACATGATGGTATAAATCTATATTGTTTTGTCTATTTTTTAATGAAAAAATATTTAGTTCATTTATGGAAAGTTTGATAATGAAAGATAAATTAGGTATAAATAAATAACTATGTAATGTTTGTAAGCATGCAGTGATACAGAAATTCTCGGTTATGCACATAACCAGTGTTATTATTATTTTATTTAATTTTTATTTTTATTTATTTATTTTTGTTAAATTTATGAATGGAACGTCCAAATCAGAGCAGATTTATAAAATGAGATATATTTTATTTTCTAGCAGTGCATCCATATACAAATTTGGTAACAGGTTTTGGTGATTGTTTTTATGTTATGTCAGATATTGAACAAATAAACTGTACTGCCTATTTTTAAACTAAATTTAACCCAAATTAAAGTTCCAGTCCAGTAATTTTCTTTATATAAGCGACCAAAAACATTATGATAAACATTATGATAAACGGGAAAAAAGACAGTTTTGTTCATCAATATATGTAACATCACAGATAACAGGAATATACAGTTTTAAGTGCACATAATGAGCCTGATATAATACTGCTATTTTAATATTATTATTTTTTGTTTGGAGCTAAAGCAGCTAATAACATAAGCTAAGCTCATTACCAAAGGTTAAGATAAACAAATATGGGCAAGCTTTATCAAAGTACATTATATTTCAAATACATGTTTAATTAAATTTGACATTACCTGCCAAAGGCCACAACCTGTGGAGTGCTTTGCAAGTTTATAACCAAGGAAAAGATATCATCCTCGATTTGTTTCAGCTCCGGTTAAACGACTAGCACAATCCCTAGTCTACATGAATCGAACGTCGATGCGATATGTGTTGAATAGGCCAGGTCACAATAGTCGATCACAGAAAATGTTTACGTGTGGTGTGCCGTAGGATGTCTCGAGTGCAGTAGATTATTAGAGCACCCATTTGGATAAGACAAAGTCAGCTATGTTACTATGACTGATTATGAGAGGTAAGTTTAACCATAAACTCAGCTCTCTAAAAGTCTAATTATTTTTCTGTTTAATTATTAGAAACATAATTTTACTCTTAAATTATATTATGTACACAGTTATAATTAAGGGGTTCATACAATGGAAATGTAAACAAATTACTAAGATTATTATTATTTTTTTTTATTATTGCAACATCTAATTTAATGGCTCATTCAGAACATATATGGATAAGAAAACTGACACTGGTCATATCACTTTACATGAGCAGGATCTGTAATGAGGTAATGGAGAAAAGCCATTTACTTGTAATTCTTTTTTATTGTTTAAGTCTTAAGAGATGTGTCATATTTATCAGAACCACACTACAACTTACTGTATATTGTCCCTTGGTATAATATCGTTTTCAGATTGCATCCATAATATTCCAACATTTGTTTGTTTACTGTCAGGATTGAAAGACCTACAGTATGTATGTTCATACCCAACAGTTCCATCTGTGTCCCTTTATCAAATGCTAGTATTAGCACACAGCTGCAGAAGTGTTTAGTAATGTGAAATATTATTAATGTGTTCTTAGGGCTTTCTTATCTGGCTGAGAGGTTGGCTTCGTGTCTTACATCCTCAAAAAGAGCCACAAACACAAGGTGACATGCTAACAGTAAGTAATATATGGACATTACTTTACAAAATAGTTAAACGGGATTTAGATTAGAGTTTACATACTTTTAAATTCTTCTTTCTTCTGCAGGACAGCAAGTTTGGTCAGTCTCAAGGGCAACTCTACCAAGTCACCCTTCCTCATTCAGTGTGGTTCCTATATAAGTTGCACTTTTTAAAACTCCATTAGGAATTGAAACACTTATTATAAATCCACATTTCCAGTATTTTTTATATACTGACAGCAATGATGAATTGCCTGTAAACTCTATAAAGGAGATGGGGAATTCTGATAACCTTTTCAGTAAATAAAGCACAATACAAAACTGAGTGGTCAATAATAAACAAATGATGTTTACCGTGGCTCTTGCTTTATTCTTATCTTTTTAGTTACAAACATTTTGAAGATGCACTACATGAAACAATGTAAAGCTTCCTATGTTATTAGTGCATTCATTTGAAAACTAAACAGCTGTAATTACAAACCTGAGGTCTACTTTCAGTGTTATAGAAGCACATTAAAATGACAACAACTCTGTGCTGTACTCAAACACATTTAGAAAATAAATGACCAATTTGACATCTGTAAACTACAAAAAGTTGAAAAATCAAAGCTGATTTAATGTGTTAATAACTAAATACATAAATCAAATAACAAAATTGTGGAAAAAAAGTTGTTGATTTGTGTAGTAATATTTGTTGTCAGATTTACTTCAAGTCCTAGTTTTCACTTTCAAAGTTCATTCATATGGGAAAGCCAACACATTACTCTGTTAACCATGTGAGCAATTGTGGGGCATAGTAGGTGATAATGATGTCAGCTCCTGAAAGAAAGCAAACAGTGTTAAAAATGCTTCATGAGTATTAAGTATTACCTGTAAACCATCAATTTTTTGAGTCAGTAAAGAAGACTAAGTAAAACACCAAGGTCCTGCACGAAAACAATGCAATCTTTATATTTTTGCAATTTAGAAAATCCTGGCCTTAACAGATTCAAATAATTTACTTTATCTTCTATATTCCCCTTCTCACCTGCTCGACGGAAGGCAGTCATAGACTCCATAACTGCAGTGCGCAGGTCAAAAGCTCCAGCTTCAGCTCCATGCCACAACATGGCAAACTCGCCTGACACATTGTACACTGCCAGTGGATGAGTAGGGTGCTGTTGGGAGACAGAGAACATGAAGGTATTTAGACTTGCAAAAACATTACTCACAAATTACACTGTTTAGTTTTTGCTGCAAACTATAGCGCTTTGAGACACTTTGCTTTCGGAGGGTCACTATATAGATGAGTTCTCAAGCACATCTTCCTGGCATTTTAAAGCAAATGTAAAGAAACAGTGCATCCAAAAATGCTGAAAATTGACTCCCCTCAGGCCATTAAAGATTTAGTTAAGTTTGTTTTTTCATCAGAAGACAGTTTGGGAAATGAGAATCCAAAAACCACACAGTAATCCGTAACTAATCGTCATGACTCCAGTCCATCAATTAATGTCTTGTGAAGTGAAAAGCTGCATGTTCGTAACAAATTAATCATTGAGGAGTTTCAACGGTAAACCGTCACTTCTAGCCAAAATACGAGTCCATAATCCATAATAACGCTTACTCCAATGAAAATGTCTATCCCCTTTTGTGAACTCACATCAAAATTCACAGACATATTTGTTTGAACTGTTTTTCCTTATAAAACATGCTTGATTTGTGCATTTTTCTCTCCTGATTCAGATGAGATTATTTGGAGAAAGCGATATTATGGATAATATCAGCTGTTCAGACAATTATTCTGACGTAAGCAAGTGATATAATGCTAAATTTCTAAAAAAGAAACAGACTCACCGACAGTATATTTTTGATAGCCTGAGGGTAAGTCAATTTTCTGAAAACTCTTTTATTTTTAACATTGTAAACTATAAAGCACTGCTTCAGGCCAACAGTCATATGCAGGTTTATGAGTTCATGCTTGATTAAACATCAGCAAGTTTAATTAAAGAAGTGTGACGCAAGTGCATATTGAACAATTTTCCTACAATGTAAAATAATGTTTTTCTGAGCATGAAGAAAATGATTTCTGAATACAGCATGAAGTGGCAGAAAAGTTATTACCTTATTCTTGACCTCTCTCACAATATCAAGGTATGGTAATCCAGGCTTCACCATCAGCATGTCAGCACCTTCTTTCACATCCCGGTCCTAGCAGCAAAGAAACAAATCCATATAGACCAATTTTGTGTTTGCAAACAGTGATGGCTTTTTTTTTTTTTTTTGTAACCGAAACCTACCTGGTGGCAGAAAATTACAGTTTTCAAGTAGCAATCTATGGAAGCCATGGAATTAAAGAATAAAAAAAATTAAATTGGAGTTTATATTTCAAAATTATGGCTTTATTCTCTCAGTTCTGAGATTATATTGGAACTTTATTACAATTCAGATAAGAAAAATAGATTGTCATTTTCTCTTTTCCCCTCAGCTCAGAATCATGAGTTTATATCCCACACTTCTGGATGTTTTTCCTCAGAATTAACAAACTTTCTATTGCAGAGTTAGATCTAGTTAAAAAATTCAAACTAGGAGATAAAATGCGCATTTGCGAGAAAAAACTTGTGAGAAAAAAAAAGAATTGTGAGATAAAATAGGTCAATGTTATGTAAAATGCTATAGATTTAAATTTTATTTCATGCTATAACTGTAGGGCTAATACAATAGGTCTCCTATGAAGTGCATATATGAATACTATGTAGACCTGTTGTTTAAATCAAATATATGCTTTAAAAGTAGAATGATCATAGCAGGTTTCATCCATAGTCTGTCGGTCTGCGTTTAGCTTCAAATGGCATCTTTGATGTCAGTATTCTATTGGCATTCAAATTATTTGCATTACCATTCTAACATCCAAAGGCACAATAATATTTTTTTTCTCTTATTCTATTTTTTTTTTTTTTTTTACCAGTTTCTCTCCACTTGTTACCAGTGTTCTTCTGCCACCACAATGCGTGCACAGCTGCAAGTGACATAACTATGATGTCTACTCCAAATTGGTCTATACTTCTAATTAATATACTGCTAATACTTCACTTGGAGCATCCCATACAATAGAAAAAAGACACCACTGGTCTAGTCAAAGTGCTCATTTCTGTAGTCAAAATTTAGATGATGTTTCAAAAGAAAATCTGTGAAAACTGTATTTGTCAGTCGATTTTAATTTGAGTGATAAATATAGAAGATATTCTCTTACACAGGCCCGCAGTGCTAGTCCTCTGGCACCAGGGGGCAGCTGATAACATCTTCTGTCTCCAAAAGCAGGTTTAGACTGTGCAGCATCTCTTAAAATGTTAAAAGAAATTCAGAGACAATTTTAAAATTGGCTTACCAAAAATAGTGATGTTTACATCATCTATACATTTATAAAAACTAAGAAGGTGGTCAACTATAACATTATAAAGGGAATCATTAGTACACTACCTGAATGGTCCATAGTAGCAAGAGGCAAATTTAGCACTGTAGCTCAGCACTGACACCTAAGAAAGAAAGAAGATACTGAGTCAGTATCTGCTGTTATTCGATTTAACTCTGTCGTTCACACCCAGAAGTGAGATTTCTCAACCTTGTTGCCAAGATCATTGGCAATTAGTGCTTGCTTAATGGCTGCAATTCGTCCATCCATCATATCTGAAGGGGCGATAATATGGCATCCTAGTGGGAAAAAAAAAGTGCTGACCTAATGTGATAAAGATGACTTCTGTAGACCGATTTACCAAAAATGCACATATTATGTGTAACTGGCTACAGATAAATAGAATTTAGAACTAACCTGCTCGAGCATAAGCCAGAGCTACTTCAGCCAACCTCAAACAGCTTGCAGCATTATCCAAGCTGCCATCTTCACGCAGGATTCCTTTAAGGTGCCATAGAGAAAGTCACAAATCATACACTAAAATAATATCACTGTAATGGGATCATTTAAAAAATAACAGGCAATTAGTTTATGTTTAAAGGTGTAAGGTGTATGTTTAAAATCTTAATGTAAATTTAGAATTTTAATCTTAAAATTACAATGTTACGATGCCTAAATTTACCTGATGTATTTTAGTTTTTAGTGTTTTATTCTTAATTTACTGAGACAAAGTAGAATAGAAATTTCAATATCCATTGTTTGGTTGTGAGCCATAACATGAAAATAATTTCTGTCAGGACCACCATCGTGAAAATGATTTTGGTTTGGCGGTATGGTTCTGTTCTGGGCAAAACCTCCCTGCCCATCCATGTAGCCTGTCATGAATGTCATGAAATAAATAATAATAAAAACAGTAAACAGATCCAGTACTGAAACTAACCACAGTGGCCATGAGAGGTATAGGGGCAAAGGCACACATCACATGCCAACATAAGATCAGGGAATGTGCTCCTCAGTTTCTTCACAGCCAGCACTGCAGGAGTGTCATCCGTGTCTGCCCCAGAGCCCCTCTCATCCTGAGAAAACAAACACGAAGACAAGAAAACGATCATTTTCTGACAGTGTCAGAAATTCAGCCTGATCATCACACGGTGTGTTGGCTGCCACGACTCACATTTACAGAGCAGAGACCCACATTTACTGAAACTGTAATATAACTGAAACTTCTCACCAACCTTTGCAACTTTTGCAGGAACTCCAAAAATAAGCACACACTTCAGGCCTTTATCCACAAGGGGACGAAGTAAACCCTCTATCTTATTAACACCATATCTGAAACAGACACATAAAACATCATTTGTCATAACTTGAGTAAGATGTCTTAACAATACATTGGCATTTTTTCTACACATGATATACTATCATGTGTATCAACACCTAGAGATGACCCCTATAGTCCTGAATGTCAGCAGAGACCATGTCAACTAGATGAGCCCCAAAGACGGTTTCCCAACGAAGACCTCGTCACCTAGGCGGCCATCAGATGCGATGACATGATGACTTTCTCAAATGTTGACTGGCTCTTTTATTTAGAGCTATTTTAATTAGAGCCGTATGCATGATCTTTGTCATTGAACTCATAATGCTATTTATTACGTAATGCATAATGTGCATTGTTTCACATAAATGATTTTAAAAAGTATGCAGTAACCAGAATGATAGTATTCCACTCTGAACACAATCTATATTACATGACAAAATAACCAGACACTGACTACTTATGCAATGCAAAGAGGACCTAACCACCCAGAATAAATGGAGCCTTGTTTTATCTTTGTGCTTTGTTGGCTACCTCCAGCTCCACCCTGCCTAAAGCTTATCTTAGAAAACCAGCCCAAACTTTACATGCACACACCTTTGTTATATCAACCATACACATCTTGTTAACTTATTGTCTTCCTTATAGAGACTCTTACACAAATTATATTAAAAACATCAAAATTAATATAACTGAAAGTAAAATTACTAAACTAATATATGAATTAATATATGAATGAATGAATGAATTAATTAATTGAATTTAAATTTTAATCCAGTGGCAAATTCAATGATACTTGTTACCATGTTACCAAATTACAGAAATAGTAGTACTTAAATAGACGGAATAAACACAAAACAGGAAGTAACTCAGTAAATCACAAGTCTAAAAGATCAAAGATGGAAGAATGTGTTTTGCGGCAGTGAAGAATAATACCTCGCTTGACCAGGTAGACTTGCAATTGGTTCCACTGCGTCAGGACTGTCACTGTTAAAATCATTCAGAGAGAGACAATATAACTATTTCTATTCATTCAAACAAACTGATAAATAGAAACTTTAAACCCGCCCCCTACTTTAATTAATAACATAACTCCTGAACCTATTTACCACTGTCAAATAAATATATATAGAGAAGACATTACGTAATGAAGACAGGATATATGAGGTTATTCGGTCTGAGGTCTGAAGCACAGGTCTGCCAATATCGGAGAGTAGGGTGAAAGTAACCGCTGTGTAGAATAGAGTCTGCTGGCTGTGTCATTGTCCTCTAGATTCAAATGGAAGACAAACACTTACTGACACAATCTACATAACTGCAAAATTATGAATCATAGTTACAGACCTTACAGAAAGAAAATTATTAATCAGTTCTTTTGTCTTGTTTTTCCAGAAAAACAAAACAAAAACAAAATAAATTCACCTGAAAAGCAAAACTGCAATAGAAAGCATGTTTTAGGGATTCACATATGTGGAACTGAGTAATTTTTTTTTCTTGTCTAAACAATAAACCTCAATGCATTTAATATTTTCTAAAACTAATCATTTTAAATACATTTAGACATCTTTAAAAAATAATAATACTAAATTATTATGTGCCTAAAATTATTCAATCATTAATTTTAGACTTAGACTTCTACATTATTTAAAAAACTAATAGTATTGACTTGGGAAAACCTGAATTAAAAAAAAAAGACTTATTAGGACACATTCAGAGTGGTTGAGAGTAATTATATTATTCTGTCCACTGATTTTATGAAAATAAGTCTTCTGAATGAATGAGCAAAGAGTGACATTCTAGCCATACAAAAGACGCAAGCATGCAGAAATTCTCTCTTTGCAGATTAGAAACATATTCATTCACCTGCCTAAGAAAACATATTTAAATCAAGAAAAATCTTCTTTTGTACCTAAAAATTATTTACGGTCAATCAATTACCTATAAATGTTTTGTATTTTGGATGTAAACTACGTAACACCAATCTGACACTATTGTGTGTCCGTGTTTGGTAAAAGTGCAGTAAAAATATATTTATGTAAATTAAACATTTTTATTGCAATGGTTAAGCAGGAGACCTTAATAAGCATGTGTAATGAATTAGGTTAACTCATGACTAATTTCACATAAACGTTAAAATGTCAATAATCATTCAACAGTTAAACAATCGTTTAAAAACTTTCAAAGGCAGTACTTAAATTACACCCTTGTTCTAACATCTCTAACAATACCGATACGAAATATTCTTGCCAGGTTTCTTTTAGCTAATAGTGATCGACCTTAGCACTGCATAATACTGTATATTATTAATGTTACAGAAACATGAAGCTGGTAAAATGCATAATAATTAATGCATTTCATAAATGACACAGAACATGTGAAATTATACAACTCAGATGAACTTACTTTGTGTTTAGTCACTGCTAATGGGAAACCATAAATGACCGAGATCTTGCTAACTAAAGTGCTACTCCTCGATCCTCAAATTTCTTTTTGAGAGGAAAATGTTGCTAGCTGTCAACTGTTTCCTGTTCCACGAAACTTCTATTCCTCCAGGTGGCGCTTGATGGCTCAGAAAGGCAAATTTCTTAATTTAGCTACACATTTCAATACGTTTTCGTACGTTTTTGTAAGTATAATTTTGTAAATATTTAAATGACATGCTCTTGTACCTGAGATATGAATAAAAATATCCCCCTGCAACGTTTACATAATGGATCAACCCTAAGCAGCGCGGCGAAATGTAACAGGTGCCACGTGATAGCGCTGTCTACGTTTTATTTCAGCGGCGAACTTGAAAGATCGCTCAAAGTAACCATTCAGCCATAGAATAGAAAATACTGAGTTAAAATAGGGAAATGTATGTTTACAGTGATTGCCTAACTAAGGGAGACTGGGACAGCCCCGCCCGTTGTATCATTCCTCAGTTTCATGGTAGTAGTCATTCTGGCGCTAATCCCTTTTCTGTAATTTCATTACTCTTTCTGCCTCTCGGCCACCGTAGAAAATACTCAATTTCAAGGATCTCGCGATATTTCTCACGACTCGTATTTCAGATCTCGCGATATTTCCTCGGGCTCCTATTGGAAGGTAAATAGCTCATCTCAGCTAGCTTGTGTCCATCCACCGCTGCTTATCCACCGCTGTCAACCCACCCGTTCATCAACGACCGTTTAAAGATGTAGCTTGCGGTGATATATTTGTCTTCAACCATCACTGCGAACGATATCTGTGAGGTAAAAGGTTTTTTTTTAGTATATTATTGGCATATTTAGTACTCGTCATCATATGCTAACTGACAGCTCGCTTGTTTATACTTACATATTCAATTCCGCAAAGTGATGGACGTTTCTATGACCTATAACATGTTTATCTACGTAGTGTTAACCTGGATTATGATGTATATTGAAGATACACTAGCTATAATATTATGATTAGTGAAATAAGCCATACTGACGTCTGTGTTGGTTTAAATGTTAATCATATACTCAGAGAATACAGTCAACCATAAACATGTACAATGTGACTTCATCAGTCATCATAAGTGTTTTCAATGCACTGATTTCCAAACTTGAATTGTAGTTACATTGCTTTTTGTCCTAATAATGAGATCTTGTTCTTCCTTTTCCAGGTTTTAACAGAGCCATAAGGTGGACCTAGTCCATCTGAAGAAAAACATGATGCTGCCAAAATAGTGAAACATTCATCAGTGGAGGATTTTCATAGACCTGAATACCCATTAAATGCTTCTCTTCACTTCCAGTTTCTTAGGGTAGTGTTTTGACCTTAGTCTCCCATTAAACAACACTCAGTGGTGTCCCATTAATAATGCTGTTCTCTCTGCGAGAGCTGGTGCAATGGCTGGGCTTTGCCACATTCGAGCTGTTCCTCCACTTGGGCGCGCTGCTGGTCTTCAGCGTGCTGGTGGCCCTACACATGGACGTGGACAAGCAGACTCTTGAGATGAGCTGGTGGCTCGTCTTCTCACCTTTGTTTGCTGCTGATGGCCTCAGCACTTACTTTACAGCCATCGTATCCATCCGCCTCTATCAAGAAGGAGAGAAGCGGCTGGCAGTGCTGCGCTTGCTGTGGGTGCTGACCGTGCTCAGCCTCAAGCTGGTGTGTGAGGTGCTGCTTTGCCAGAAATTGGCCGAACAGAACAAGACACAGGATTTGTGGTTTGGGCTTATAATTTCCCCACTTTTCATCCTTCTGCAGCTGCTCATGATTCGTGCTTGTCGTGTCAATTAAAGGACAAACCATCTGCACACATGCCAGTGGACTTGAAATGGACTCCTGCAGGTGTCATTCAAACAAAGAGAAGTGAATCATTGTGAACTGCAAAATCATTGTGAACTTTTTTGTATTCAAGTGGTTCAAGCATGTGAACATGGCATAATGCATCATAAACAATGCTTAAAGTAATGTGCAATTTTAATTATTATTATTGTCCTTAAGTGCTATGAGAGATTTGGTCTGGATTTTTTCTGAATACTGTCAATGTTGCTTTATGTGTTACTACATTTTATTGCTGTTTGTACAACTGTAAATAAACCATCAACATTCAACACTCTTCCTTGGTTTGTTATGACCATGCTGTGAAGTGACCTAAATGTAGTTATTTATTTAGAAAAGTTAGTAGGATGGGGCTTTTTTTTTTTTTTTTGGAAAGGAAAATTCAAAACAAGTCGATTTGTAAAAAATATTTGTACGTCCTATAATAGTCACTAGATGGCACTATATATTTAATTAACCCTGAATTTTTTATTGGTCTTATTGCAGGAGCCCCATTCAGGACAAACCATGCAATTTCAGCAAGTATATATTTACAAAATGTTTTAATGTTGTTTGGGGTACAATTATCATTCATATTCATCATATCAGTGAATGTAGTGAAACATATTCTCTAAAATACATAACTTCTAAAGAGAAATAAAAAAAATAAGCTCTAATTAAAATTAACTATTAAAAGGAAAGCAATATCTTATCTTAAACTAAAGGGATATATGACAACACTCCTGTTACAGTATACAGATAGTATAAAATAGATACACAGAAAACATTTATATTTATTTCCTGTTAGCAAGTGTGTGTTACTGTAAATAATAAGCCATGCTATTTTTGGACTTTGCACTCTGTTTGTGATAGCATAAAATAATTTCCTTGAACATATGTTTCATTTTTGAAATAATGACCTGTCTAACTGTATGCTGTACTTACTGCAAACCATTGTGGCTGTAAAAGGCAGCAACTGTACTAAAGGTCGTACAACCTTATCTTAAATGAACAAATTTTCCTGCCGTCCCTTCCTGATTATGAGGTTATTATGAGGTGCATAATAGGCTACATCCATATATTTGGATAAACAAAGTCTATAAATAACTTGACGTGCTGTACTTATGATGTCTTGGTATAATCTTTATTTCTGTGCCCTTTAATCTGATTAAAACTGGATTTTATAGAGTGACGATGACAGTAGTCGTACCACGTCATCACATGGCATAAAGAATTAAATATCAAAATTGTATGCTTGATCAAAGAAATCTAATAAAAGGTAGACTTACTTTAGATACTTATTTTAGATATTATTAGATCTCTTTGATCAAGCAAACCGTTTTGGTACTGTCAGTCACCTTTGTATTTGTTGCATTTGAAAAACAATAGGCCTACTATAATCACATATATTTACACATACATTTATTTATTTTTGTTATATTTATTTTAAATTAAATTTAAATTAAATTAAAACTGGATTATAACAGTGACAAAGCTGAATAACTTTCCAGTTTAACACTGTAAAGCTGCTTTGACACAATCTGAACTGTATAAAAGAAGGTGACTTGACTTAACCACGCCATGGTCGAGGGAACTTTCAACTACAACTTTCCACAGTTTAATTAACATAGATTTTAAAATCTTTGTTAATTTAGTAATATTTTACAGTACAGCCTTACGATATTTTAAAATGTAACTCTTTAAGATTTCTTACATTTTGTTTCTTTGCTTCTTATGAAAAACATTATGTGTAATTTAATGCAATTTACAAATTATTTATATTATTTTAACATAACGTTTAAAATAGAGAATTTGTTAAATCCAGAATTTATTAAATGAGTTTTATTCGCCAAATGTGTGCGCGCACACACGATAGAAATAAATATTTTATTTTCCACTTAATATTATCTTGGGTATTGTATTACTCCAAACAGCTTGCAGTTTTGCCCATTCATAACATAAACCATTCCGAAATAATGAGAGGGTTAAAGATATGAAATGGGCGGGTTTCGCTGTGTGACTGACAGGGCTCGCTTTAATAATTACAATAGTAGAAAGTAGGGGGCGGGGTATATGTTAAAACAAAAGGTGTGCCTCAAGTCAAAATGACCAAATGAGGTGTCCACCCTGAGACGAAAAGCTGACGTCACTTTCCGAGGGCGGGGTCGTGTCTGTAGACTGGCACATCATCATCATGCAGGATACATTGTTGCGGCTGCAATGATGTACGAGTAGGAATAAGAAGACGCGCTGCAGGTACGGCGAGAGATTCTTTGGTTTCACACGCACCCCTATAAAACCCGTGTCTCCCATAATGTCGGGCGGGGATCTTCGCGTTCTACGCCAAGAGCCAGGGCAGGAGAGCCCGAGGATGCCGGCCTGGAAACGCGAGATCCTTGAGCGGAGAAAAGCGAAGGGCGGCGGGTCCGGAGCAGGTGCCGAGTCCGTCGCATCTCGACTTAACGGCGAAGTAACGGGCAGCAAAAGCAAGGACGATATTACCAGCCCACATTCTAGCAGGAACTATACCATTACCGCTGCCAAACGCGCGACCAAAAGCCCAGATCTATCACCGGTGAAAACAAAAGAGCACTGGCCATCCGCGGACCCGAGCCGCACGGAGGAGAGAACGGCAAGAGACAACGGAGCGCAGGAGAGCCTGGTATTGCAAGAGAGCTTGGGTCCGCTGCAGGAAAACCCTTTCATTAAACTGGAAAAAGAACGCAAGAAGCGTCAGAGCCAAGACAACACGTCGCGACCTGTACAGCACATCCTCGAGTTATACGGCAGCGTTCCCGGGATACGGACTATACGCGCTGAGAATATCATCATTATTGAATCCGACCCGGAGTACTTTTCGGAAGGATGTGGTTTGAAGCATGCGTCGAAACTGCAGCAGAACGGCACCATGAGCGGATATAGCTCCCTCAACGACCTGTTAGACCGGAGAGGTAGTCCGGTTACGGAGATACGCGCGAAGGAAGTGGTCATTTACGATACTGCGCTTAGTAAAAGCGAGGAGAACCTCAGCACGCTGGGACGACCGGCTTCTGCCCCGCTGGAGGGGCAAGGAAGGGTGAGTCGCATGCTACAAAAATTTGACAGGAATTATGGCAAGTTGCAGCCCAAGTCACGCAGCACAGAAAACCTCCTGGACTTGGATTCCAGTCCTATCAGGCCAAGCTCCAGACCCAAGCCAGATGTGGTGCCAAAATGCCCAGTGTCTCCGCAAGCCGGCTCTCCACACAGCAAGGTCTTCCAAAACGTCCAGTCTTCCATGAGCAATCATCACTCCTCTCCTAGTGACTCAGGGAGTAGTACACCTGTTTCTGGATCCCCTCAGTTAATGTCTTCCACACGCAGACGTTTCGAGGGGAGCGGGGGAAGAAGCGTCACTGTGTATCCCAAGGAGGACACTGAGAGGCCTCTGTCCAAGCCTGTTAGAGAACGGGACTGGGACAGCACAGATGGGGCCTCCAAAGCCAAGGTGCCATGCTCTCCGGAGAGCCACCGTGCCCGTGCCGACTGTACTCCTAGCCCCACATCACCCCCCTTATCACCCAGCTTTGAGATCCGCCCGTCCCCTCGCCCGGATCTTTCTCTCCTTCCACCCGGTGATCTACAGGCCCGTGCACTCGCCAACTTGCGACTTCAGTCTCGCAATTCCTTCACCGTCATTCCCAAGAGTCGTGCAGCCATTTCATCACCTGGCAGCACTGCCCCATCCAGCCCTGTCCTTTCCCCCCCATCCCCACGACCCCTGGTGGGTGTGGCAGCTTCAGAGCCCGCAGTGCCAACCCCCTCGCCTGCTTCTTTCATGCCTTCCACACCAAAGCTTACAGAAAAGGTGACCATAGAAGCCAAAACAGGGTCTCCGCAACATACCCCACCTGCCACACCCACCTCTCCAACCCCAACTTCTCCACCCTCATTTGGCTCACCCGTCAAATCAGTTCCATCTCCAAAGGAACCTCCGGTTGATAAGCTGCCTGTCACAAACATTGATGACATAGTCGTGGAACCCACGTCGCACGCCCTGAGCCCTGCGGTGCAGAGGCGCAAAGGAAATACGTTTACAGTCGTTCCAAAACGGAGGCCCGAGGCCCAGTCTGGCCCTGCTGAGACACCAGAAGTTGTTAGTGAATCTCTGAGCACACCACAGGCCCCTTATGCCAATCTGGGAACCCTGATTAAAAAGCGTTACCCTGCTGCAGAGGAGATAGAGGTCATTGGGGGCTACCTCTCCCTTGGGCGATCCTGCCTCTCGAAGACTGGCTCAACAGGAAAAAAGGTAAATATAGTATCATATTTAGCATAATATCTAATGACACTTAAATTTTTGTTCTATGTTGCTCATTTACTTATTAGACATGTATTAAAGAAACATGATGTCCTTATGAAGTGGCTTAGTAGGTATAGTTTACCCAAAAACAAACATTCTGTCATAATTTACTCAGCCTGATGTCATTTAAAACCTGTATCACATTCTTTATTTTGTGGAGCACAAAAGGCAATATTAGGGGATCCCATTCACCTTTCATTTTCCTAATATCCCATTTTGTGCTCCACCAAATATATGAGTTCTTAATGTGTTTAAAATGACAAATACATTTTGTTTTTAGGTTGGAAATTTGTGCAAATACGCACGCACACGCACATGCGCACACACGCACACAAAATGCTTTATAGATGCTTTTCAGAAATAGTTGGGCGTTTATGACCTGTTCAAAGGTTCACCGTATTCTAAACCACAGCATCATTCAAGATGTGTCAGCATAGCTGGTTGGATGTTCCGCACACCTGTCATAAATCTTGTGGTTTTTGTAGTGGTCATGACACATGCAGGTTACATTGTGATACCTGCTGCTGACCTCCTGCAAGACGTCAGTCCAAACAAGTTAACTTAGTAACTTGTAACTTCCAAGTAACTTTCCAAGTTAGACTGCTGTCCGTTTTATTTCGCAACATGGAAGTAAGCTATTTTCAGTGAATGTTCAAAACTTCTGATTTATTAGCTGCTATAGGTAAATGACAAAGTACATTAAATGGTAAAACTATCTGAGCTACGAACAAGTGTGTTTATGATTATGATAATAAATACTAATTTGCAGTATCATGCAGTATAACACACTTTCAAGTTTGGCCACGCCCACTCTTAAATCAGGTGGATACAGTGAAACCAATTTGTATAATTAAGCTACACCAAAATATTTCTGAATGTTGCGTTAGATAACAAAATATCAAACCAAGCAGCATTTATTTTAAATATGAACAGTATAAGCACACTTTTGGGGTAAAATATTTCATTAAAAAATGTACCATTCAAAATAAAGGCAAAAGTTAACGGGACATGTGGTTGTCAAATGTTAGTATATCATGTTCTTATTTAATGTAATTAAATACACCTAGCTTGATTAGCTAGGGCACCTGTGTGAACTTGATGAGAAGTGAGTTAATATATCCACTAAAAATCACCAAAACATCAGGTAAAACATTAAAAAAGAAGAGTGTTATTTCTCAGAAAACAATAGAAGCCACTTGGTTTGATATTTTGTATCTAATGAAATGACGTTTACAAATATAGAAGGGCAACTTCAAAACTATAGAACACAATATAGAAAATGTGATGCCCTGTTATATACTCAGCCTGCAGTATATGATCACATTGGAACTTTAATTTATAATCAAATATAAACAGCAGTAAAGAACTTGCCAGAGAAGGTCAGGTGATTTTATGTAGGAAAATGAGTCATGTGTTCTGTTCAGAGTCAAATCTAGGAGTTACTGAGGTCTAATAAAGGTCTTTGCGAGGCCATACTTGAGATTTGTTTGACTTGTTAAATAACATTCTGCAGTTCACAGTAAAAATCGATCTCAAAACAGGAAACCAAACTAGCAGCAACAATCTGTTTCACTTCCTCTGCATAGTGGTTCTCTCAAACAGTCATTAACTTTTTGCTGATTAAATCAAACTAGGTGTAGATTCATAGCATGCTTTAAAAAGTTGGGATGAATCCGGATGTTTGACTTAAATAAAGCTTTATTTTTTTTTTTCTTATTTTTGAGTTAACTTTAAAATGTTATTTTTAATGCTAATGGGGATGAAATTAGAGACACTACTTCTCTGCATGGATTTTAAAGTGCTGACAGCTAGTTGTGTTAGACTGTCTGCACAGTAAACTCTCTCTGATAAGCATCATTAGTACTGCCAAAGCAACACTTTTGTCAAGAAAATGACTATCTGACTTTCCTGTTATTGTTTTCAGTCATTTTGCATTTGTTTATTGTGTATTTGGATGATTTGTGATGCTAAAGTCTTGTACCCTTGTTGTTTTTAAGACACTATGTCAGGTTAAAAGTAATTCATTTTCCTTTCTGTTAAAATAAGCATGCATCCTGTGACTTAAACCCTTAAAAAATGTGTCTCATTACTGTGTGGTGGATATTACCCTACATGGCCGTTTACACTGAGGACTAAATCAATAACTATAACTAGAAAGTGTTAATAATCATAATAATTCCATAAGAACAGGGAAGTCCAATCCATGGCTATAACAAAAATGATAGCAGTTAATGAATGACAAAAGCGGGAAAATCATAATCCACCAGACTTTAAAGAGCTTAAAGTTGCAGATACATTGAACATAACTACAGTGTGCTGAAACAGAGCTATTATCAGTTGTGGATGCTAATATAGTTTTGGTTGTAGTCGTTGTGCTTGGTGTGAATGGGCCTTAAAGACCTTAGGTACGCATCACTCACATTTTGTTGAATTACCTCAATTGGAAATGCGTTTGTGGGCACTCTTTTTGTGTACAATTGAATTCATAATGAAATCATGCCAAATTGATTAATGGCAGAAAGTCGTGCACTCCATTTTTGATTATGATGTATCTAATAGTTTTGTTGCCTCTCCCCTTTGAAACATCCAGCTGGTCAGGCCCAATTTGGGTTAGGTTATGTGATGCTTTTGTTCTCGCTCTCTGTTGTATATGTACTGTAGGTGATTGTTACGTGTTTGAGGATTGGCTCATGCCACACCTTTGTTTTGTTGGGCTTTAGAGGTTACATTGAAGCCCTTCCTAGTCTGGAGCTTAGTCAGGGCAGCAGCAATTATGGAAACATCAAGGTCATGTCATTTGTTTGAAATTCGCTCACTGTGTCCATGTGCATCTTGATTTTTTTCTGTCTCAGTGTTGCTCTCTTTTTGGTCTTTATTTCTACAACATTGAAAGGGGAGTCTTTATGGCCCACTTACTCCAAAAGCTCTTCTTATTCTTGAGGCCAGGGCTGTGTGTGTGTGCCCCTCCCCCTCTTTTTTTGAATGTTTGCCCATACATACTCATAAAACTATGGTTCATGTAAAAAGTTTTTCCTAAATTTTTCAGCCCTAAAAGAATGATTCGCAAACTTGGTCACACATTATTACTTTTGCTAATTTGCTACTTAATATTAGTTACTAAGGTAGTTGTTAAGTTTAGGTATGGGAAGAGATCTAAATTGTGATAATTCAAAATAAGGTAATAATCTTTGCTTCATACAGTAAGTACTAATAAACAACCAGTATGCTAGCAATATGCATGCTAATAAGCAACTAGTTAACAGTGAGAATTTGTCTTAAAAATAAAGTGTTGTATTTTCCAAAAACATCAGACTAAAAAGATTATTTCAGATACATCTACTATATATATTTATTGTTAACAAATATTGCAATTCTGATCAGAATTCTTTTTTCTGATATTGTACAGCCCTAATAATGAAATATCTTTTGTGTTATTACATAGTTATAGTACAGTGTTTTATCTTACACTTCTAGCATAATGATCTGAAACAGCCTGAGAAGCCTGGCTGAGGTCTGTCAGGGGCTTGTCTTTTCTGTTGGGGTCTTGTGTGAGCTGTGGTTGAGGGGGTTGGGCCAAAATCTCACCAGTGCTCTTAGCATATTGTCTGTGCAGGGTTTGTTCATTATGCTCTGGGGCTTGTCTGAATCCCGCTGTTGTATAGAATAGTCATGATGTTATGACCTTTAGTTTTGCTTGTGCCTTGAGGTTAAACCTCTATTAAGAATAGAGCAATGAGAGTGAATTAGTTTAAGAACCAATCTACAGACCCAAGTCTGTGCTGAACCATGGTATTATGTAATATTAAATATAATTAACATGAGCTGAGTGAGTTTCAGACAAGCTCAGATGTCTTTTGCAGCTGATATAGGTGTGTGTAGTTTAGTCAAGTCTGATTTCATGGGAAAGATCATGAGATATTCGCTGAATTGGATGCCACATTTACTCTGTAATTATGGTATGGAAGAATGTGACATAAGCCCCTTTTACACATACAGTCTTTACTGGTAAATTACTGGTAAATTACTGTTAAGAGATCATGTGTGAACAGGACCTTTTTTAAAAATACCAGAAATTTACAGGTATTACTGTTTGAAGGGGCTATAGAAAAGGGAGATAATAGCCTTAAAGTGTGTGGATTGTTGACTGGAAATGATAAAATAGCATTTTGTCTGACAATGCCTATTTGTAATACTGTTAGTCAAACATTGCATTAGTAGAGTTTACAGGAATCCAGTCAGCATGCAGAGAACATTTATAATTAGATCTTTGATCTGAAGATGAAAATGCTGATTTTTATAGTGTGTTCACAGGAAGTTAATATTTTTAACAGCCCAAGGCAGAATATGTCAGAGGATTTTAGTCATGGTTTAATATTAGCTTTTATGTCTCTACTGCTTAATCTTGAAGCCCTTGAAGAAGGAGTGTTTTAATGTCCACTGAAGGTTTAATTTGACATGGCCCAGCTTTAGAAAGTATGCTGGTGTGCATATGTGTTGGTTGTCCATTAATACACTCTAAGCTTATAACTCACCGTCTCTCTGTTTGTCTTTGGGGTTGCTGAGGATGGTTTTATTAGTGTATTATTCACTTGTAGCCACAGCCTTTCTGAACAAGGCACTTAAAATCTTACTTACACAAAAATTGTGGGCATGAGCATGATTGACACAAATCGTGTGGGTGATTGAGTAGAGGTGTGGGTTCACTTTTCTTAGCAATCAGACTTATAGTATAGGGTAGTTCACACAACAATGAACAATCATCTGTCATCATTTACTCACCCTCATGTTGTGAGTAACACCCAAAAGAGTTGTGTTCATCTTCTGAAACTTTAGTTTCTGCCCCTTCTTTCACCAAAACGTTCAAAAAGCATCAGATAATTTAAAAAGAAATTGCAAAAGCAATTCTTATTGAGCAGTTTAATTCAAGCGGTTTGTTCTTACAAGCAAGATTACTTGTTTTTGAGGGCATTATGCAACTCTCCAAATGTTACAATGAAGAAGAAAATGCCTCTTTTCAAAGGTGTTCATGAAAAGAAACCATATAAAGTAGTTTGACATAATGTACAAAAAACAGGAAGTGATGTCATAAAGAGGACCTCTGCAGACACTCACTGTTTGTCAAGGACAATATGTATCTTAAAGTGTCAAATAATTTGACCTTTTTGTATGTTCAATTCAGGTTGTAAAATGTCATGTGGTGCAACTCCCCATGCAAGAATGTAGTAATTTATACAGTTACAATTTATGATATTTGTAAAAATAATTGATCCCTTGGATTTGTCATGAAGTTTGTCATGGACCCTTTTGTTTGGTCAACTTTTATTCTGTTGTTTACAGTTATGTTTTTTTTTTAAATCCATAATTTCCCTACCGCACCAGAGGTTACACCTCTCATTGCAGATTCTTTTAGCCTGCAAAATTTATTTATGTCTGTAAAATGTCCACTTTTTATGATGTGTGTCTTACAAACACATGAGGAGGCAGATGGAAACCCTCCTCTACCCCTGTACGTCCTGCTACGAGTGTGAAAGTCCACCATGTTTAATTATTGACCAGTCAGAATGCTGTCTCCATCATGCACCACACCTCTCTCTCTCTTCTTATCCTCACTTCCTCCTCCCCCTCCCCCGCCTCTCCTCTTTTAACCTTACTGGTGCCCTCCAGGAAGTTCTTCTTGCAGACAGACACTGGCTCTTCAGCAGCTGTGTGTTTGTGTGTTTTTTACTTTGCCCTTAGTATGCACCATTGTGTTGTGGACGTTGAAGTTCAGATAATTTAATGTGTCTTACAGTCTTGACGCCATTGTGTAATCCCATATGGACCACTTTTGTGTGTGTGTGCCTGTCACATGGCTGCAGTGTCTACAATAGAGTCGATGTAATTAGAATTCAGACTGCAAAGCGCCACTGTCACTGTCATGTTTAATTCAAGAGTCACTCCAGCATGTGTGTGAGAGACAGAGAGAGGAGCAGAGAGAACTTAAGAGAGAGAGAGAGAGAAAGTTGTAGTCTGTGTGAATGTGAAAGTGTCACAGCAGTGTCATTGTTGCTTTTTAAGTTAATTATATCCTTAAAGATACAGTCCAAACCCATATGCTGTTAGTTTTTCTCTGGAACACGTTTTGAATAATGTATTGTGTGCTTTTTTTCCACAAAGTAGCAGTGAGTGGGGACCAATAATTTCAAGCTTCAAAAATAATGAAAAACTATGATAAACAGGGGGATGTACAGTGCACTACTAATCAAAAGTTTGGGGCCAGAAAGATTTCTTTTTAATAGTTATTAGTTTTATTTAACAAGGACACATTAAACCATGACATCATTTATAAAATGACTGTATAAAGACATATATATGATGTTATAAAAGATTTAAATTGGACAGTAATTGCTGTTCTTATGAACTTATCAAAGGAAAAAATGAATCAGATTTCCACAAAAATATTAAGTGGAAAAATATGAAGTGGAAACTGTTTCCAACACTAATGAAAATAATAATAAATATTCCTTTATAATTATTAGAATGATTTCTGAGGGCTCATGATTAAAATAGAACAGTTACTTTAAATTGCAAAAATATTTCACAATATTACTGTATTTTGATTTTTAAAAAACGTATCAACCTCAAACTTACTAACACTAGTGTATAAATGATATATATACACTTAAACATTTATTTCTAAAAAATATATATTTAATTAATCTCTCAAATGAATATTCATTTTTCATAAATTATAATGTTCTGATGCCTAAATTCACTTTTAACATTTACCTTGATTTTAACTTTAATTATAATAGAAGTCCAGAGACTGATGCCAGTTTCATTTTTGGGTGACCTATTTCTTGAATTTTAACCTGGAATATTCTTTTAAATGCCACAAATTGAAAGAAGAACATTTGTGTGAAATATTGGTCCTGGTGCTGACTTGCATGGAAGTTTGCACATATGCTAATTTGTTGTTCGCGAATCAGGCTTGAAATAGTCTTTGCAAATCTTATTCAAATAAACCCTGACCATAAGCTCAAGCTGCACAAAAATACCAGCTGACCACTGTTGGTCATCACAGAAAGAATGATATGACTGTATATTTATGTCATGATACAGGCAGCCTGGTTTTCCTGCTCTGGTGATAAGTCTGTTGATAGGAATCTTTTTTCTCTGTCTCTCCCCCCGTTTACCTCTGAGAGTATAGTGTACTTGTCTTCTTGCTGTTTGCATGCTCTCTTGCTCTTGCTATAGTTCCTCCTCCGCTCTTTCCTTTAAATATAGCTGTGGTTCCTGTCGCTGAGCAACAGAGACCGCAGCCTTTCTATCCTGTCATTAGAAATCCCAAATTAGGTATCTGTGCCTTTTTGTTTCCAAAACACTTCCTTCCCTCCCTTTGCCCTATACTTGCCAATGATTTATCAAACGCCCATATCAGGCAGCGTTACACACCATAACAACAGTGCTGTTCATGGGTGCTTATGTTAGGCCTGATTAATATTTCAAGCTTTCCATAAATGAGAGCATGCCTTAAATCTAGGCCCACATAGAATCTGCATGCTTTTTCACATTTTCTATACTGATTGTGAGGGAAAATCTTTGGGATTCAGTCTAGTCTAATGGTAAATTTTCATTTAGTGTGCATAGTGGGCTCAAATTTAGAATTTAATCATAACCTGTAAATATATAGTGACTTTTTTTAATGTTTTAAGTCTCTTATGCTCATCAAGGCTGCATTTATTGGATTAAAATACAGTAATTAAAAAAAACAGTAATGATGTAGAGCAGAACTTTCATCAGCCATTACTCAAGTCTTCAGTGTCACATGACCCTTCAGAAATGTTAATATGCTGATATATTATCAATGTTAAAAACAGCTGTTCAACCTGTGGTACATCTTTAAAGGGGTCATTGGATGCAAACTTAACTTTTACATGTTTGAACATTAATGTGTGTTGGCAGTATATGTACACATCTACCCTATAATGTTAAAAATCCATGCAGTGGTTTTTAATTAATTTGTAAAAATAATATCCCCTTTTTCAAATCGAACCATTCTCA
Source organism: Labeo rohita (assembly GCF_022985175.1). Classification (NCBI taxonomy): domain Eukaryota; kingdom Metazoa; phylum Chordata; class Actinopteri; order Cypriniformes; family Cyprinidae; genus Labeo; species Labeo rohita. The sequence continues at coordinate 7,867,143 of NC_066873.1, forward strand.
GATGCCTGTCAGTGTGGGGTGACACCAACAGAAGCCGCTCCCACGATAGTTGATTGACATGAACGTCTTACCTCAGACCTGTCAGCTGTAACAGTCTGACCTCCATTGTTTCGATGCTGGAGCAAGGATGTAAGTTAGACAAGAATATCTCAGACTGAGCGATTGAGGTGTTGTGTTCCTGGATGTAATAATGAACATAGGGGTTGTCATTTACTCCCATCATCTGAGCCGCTGAAGATGCAGTGTTGTTTGTGAAGGGAATACGCCTCCCGATCTACATAAATCCATCTAATCATTCGTGTTCCAGCTTCACCTACAGCAGTATAAGGTTTTTTTCTTTTAATGAATCTCTGCAATCACCTTCCTAATAACATGGTAGTTACCAAGTTTCGCGGCTAAATGCGCTAAATGCATAAAGTAAACAATCTCTCAGAGCAGCAGAGAGAAGAGAGGGGGCGGGGTGAGCAGAGCTCATTTGCATTTAAAGAAACAATCCCTCAGAATGGGATGATTTTTGCAGAGCTCATTTTGACAAGGTAAAAAGGTGTTGTTTTACACAACCAGTGAGAATTTTTAGCCAAAGTATATTACAGACTTTTCATCAAGACCCTAAAGGATCATATCAACTTGTGGAAAATGGGCATCCGATGACCCCTTTAAAGGATTCTTTGATAAATAATAAGTTAAAAAGAACAGCCTTACCATTCAGGTTTGTTTGAGGTTAGAACTTTTTTTTTTTTTTACACAAAATAAGTTGAACAAAATTACAACTGAACATGCTAGCAACTGATCATAATGCATTTTCATTCTGTGGGAAAGAGTAGTTCTGACTTTTTTATAATACTGTAACTCCTTATGTAGAACTGGTCATGCATCCAGGGTGTTGGGATAGACTCTAGCGTCCCTGCGACCCTAAATGATATGCAAAAGCATCAGTTTAAAGTAAAAGCCAAAATCGTTAATAAAACAAAACATGTAAAGCTTTGTGGATGAAGTGGATTTGGCTTTTGTAGAAATCTGGAGATTCCATCAGACCTACTGTATTCATGTCCAATTCATTTATACTGTGACTGATGTGTAGAAACATTCTCCTAATTCACAAACAAACCAATGCGTTGTAATTTCTGATGCACACCCAGAAGCTGTGTCCTAACCAGGCATGACAAGATAAAGTGATAAAATCTCTTTCATTTCCATTTTCCATTTGTTTTTTTGTTTTGTTTTAACCAGCTGTGACCGCAACAACACACTGGCTATTTACATATCTGTCCTATATAGTATGTGAAATTACAGTTAGCGTGTCCCAATTTATAATTCACTGACTTTGGCCAAAGGCACCTGAATGCTGATATTTCAGCTAATATTACCCAAAAACCCTTACATGATGAACACAGAAACAAGAATATAACCAAGGTAGCAAACTGTGGACACGATCATTTTGGTCAATGTTTGATTTATTTTTTGTTGTTATACTGCGTAGAACACATTTACAGTGCTGTTGCTCTTGAGAGGTGCTATTCAATTTGATTTGATTTTAAAGCATTCCATTGATGAAAGCATGCAGTTATGTTATATATGATATATATTCCCTGTTGATATATTGAAGAGGAAACACCTGCACACAGTGGTAGACTTACACAGCATAGACCAAGTTATTTTGAGATTATTGACAGGAACCAATACGATTTAAAATTTTTCCCTCTTATGTTACTTTCAAAAATAGTCACTCAAAATTTGAGGGTAAATATCTCTTTTGCTATTGCATTATGTTCATTATATTTCCAAAATTGTATTTGCGCAATGGATTTCTTGCAAGCACAGTTCTTTATAAATAGTATCTCTACAGTGCAAATGACATTACTGAAATATTTAAATCCCCTATATTATATGATACACGTTTACACACATTTAATCCCCTATATTATATGATACACGTTTACACACATTTATCACCCTGTGTCGCCCAGCTTCTCACACTTATAAAACCATACGTGTGTGTGTGTATGTTTGTGTTTGTGTTTTGTAGGTCTTACCAGCTGTACTGTGCTGAGGGATTTCTAATATTAAACACCCTGGCAGCAGATTAGCTTTAATCAGGCATCTGCTCAGTCTGCTCTACACTTCATTGAGAGGCTGCAACAATCTTCCCCCCACACACAAACACAAAGACAAACAGCTTCTGTATTTACAGTCTGCTGTCAACCAAAGGTTGTAATTCTGGGAGAAACCCCCAAGATGTACTGTATGTGTGTTTGTGTGTGTGTGCAGTTACAGTCTCAAACCTGGTTCAAATCAGGATAGCATCTTTGGTATATTCTACTTTAATAGTTCTCTTTTTTGGCTCCTTTAAAATGATTAACATGAGGTATTACACAAAAGATATATAAAGATACATGGACATTTCTGAAAGTGAAAGTCTCTAGTTGAAAAATATTATATTAAAGAACTCATCCATATTTATATGTACAGACATCTGTGATAATCTGGACATTAAGAATGAAATGAGCTACTATTATAACCATTATTGCAGTTGTATATTTACAACTGTATGCTTGTGTACAACAGAAAGAAAGACTGTAAATGTGAGTTAAAGGGTTCATCGGATGCAAAGTTCACTTTTACATGTTGTTTGAACATTAATGTGTGTTGACAGTGTATGTACACATCTACCCTATAATGATAAAAACCCATGCAGTGTTTTTTAATTAATTTGTAAAAATAATATCAACTTTTTCAAATCGAGCCATTCTTCGATGCCTGTCGTTGTGGCGTCACACCGACAGAGGCTGCTCCCATGATAGTTGATTGACATGACCGTCTTACCTCAGACCCGCCTTAAATCAGCTGTAACAGTCCAACCTATATTGTTTCAATGCCGGAGCAGGGATGTAAGTTAGACAAGAATATCTCTGATTGAGCGATTGAAGTGTTGTGTTGCTGGATGTAATAATGAACGTAGTGGTCGTCATTTACTCCCATCATCTGAACCGCTGAAGATGCAGTGGATACGTTTGTTTGTGAAGGGAATGTGCCTCCCAATCTACATATATGTTCGTGCGAATCATTCGTGATCCAGCTTTACTTACAGCAGAAGTGTGTATAAGGTTTTTTTTTTTTTATGAATCTTTACGATCGCCTTTCCTAATAACGTGCTAGTTAGCAAGTTTAGCGGTTAAACGCGGCTAAATGCAGCCTCGACCAGAACAGGATGAATTTTGCAGAGCTGATTTTGGCAAGGTAAAAAGGGTGTTGTTTTACACTACCATTGAGAATTTTTAACCAAAGTATATTATAGACTTTTCATTAAGACCCTAAAGAATCATATCAACTTGTGGAAAATCCGATGACCCCTTTAAAATAAGGAGAGTCTGAAATCTACCACTGTTAAACTCATTTTTAACAATGCAAGATTTTACTGTTGTTAAAATGCATAGAGAGCAAAATATGGAGTGGATATGGAGCATCCTTTCCAGTGGTGCTTATTCTTCCAATCCCTTCATCAAGAATGTCTGTTAGATGAGAGGTCTGAAAATATTTGCTTATAATGACTGATCTGCATGAATGGAATTTGACTATTTTCTCACACCAAATAATTTTTCTTTCCAAATATACTGTATGTATAAATTGTGATGGGAAATGGTTGAAACTGCCAGCATATCATGCTGTGCTTAAATTTCTAATGCTGGCTGAGTGGTCAGGAAATATGTCAGCATGAGCCAAGAATGACCAAATAACTCCACACTGGAAACTTTGATTGTTACTGCAAGTGACTTATTCAGAGTTTGGGCAAATTGTGCCTCAGAAAGCAGTAGGTTTAGTAGCAAGAAACTACAGTAGTTGAGAGGGGAAAAGGCTATGGTCACAAGTGTTGTTTAATGTGAAGGCTAGTGCTAAATGTATATATTTATGTAAATTTGATGTAATTGCTGTTCCAAAAACCTAGTGAGTTGCCCATTGCATTTGACACACAGTAGATACTTCAGACACAAGTTTCAAAAGCTGGACATCTTAGATTCCTTAGATACCTTGCCTTGACCAATTCTGGGGCAGCATCACATCCTTTGCAAAAAAGACAATCAGAGACAAACTCAGTGAAGAAATAAATCAAGGGTGTCAGATGATTTGTTGTGCTGCAAAATCAAATAAAGATGTTTAAAATGATTTTTTTTTAGTTTTGCGATTACTATTATTTTAGGGGTTTGCTCAAATTACTAAAGTTGTTCATTTAACACAAAAATGTCATTTTTATATAATTATATAAAAATAAATATGCATTATACATCAGATTATGCAGCTTTTAAACAGAGATGTGCCATTACTTTTAGTTTTCTAATCTAATACAGAGACAGAATATTATTGTAGTGAGTTTTGCAAGGCCAAGCACCACTTTAGAAATCTGAACAACGTTGAATTAAAATCTCAGATCATCATGAAGTCCAAAATAATATTCTGTCTCTGTATTAAATGATGTCATAACTTAAATATTTTGTTAGGTGGGAACAAGCTTTGACAGCCTGATTGATAGCACTTCAGCCTGTTTGATCAGCTAGCATTTCAAGTTTTGTGATATGGTGCCTCATACTGACCTAAAAGACTATTGCATATATTTGGTGCAAAACAGATACATCTAAACAACCAAATAACAAAGCTACTTTCAACTACAGTACTGGCAGAATGAGGCTTTAGAGTTGCTTTCTAGTAGAGGAAACTGAAAAGGGTGTTGTTACCATGGTCAACTTGGACGTAGCCAAAATACAGGCAAATCTGTAAAAAAAAAACCTGATTCAGTCAGCCAGAGATATAAACTTTGGGTGGAGATTAAGTTTCCAGCTGAGCAATGGCCCAGAACACACACCAAAATCTGTGAAGGAATGAATCAAGAAAAGTTAGTATTAAGTAAATGCATGAACTCAAATCTAATTGAAAATGAGTAGTATTTTCTGAAAGTTGCAGTCCATAGATACTCAGTGTCAACTTTGGAGCTAGAACAAATTTGCATTTGCCTGTAGGATTAGGCAAAATTTAAATGCGCAAAACTCAAGGATGAATTTGCTTCTAAAGAACAGTGAACATAATTATAGACTATACACAGTGTATAATGACATAAGCTACATAAGTAACCATTAGGTATCATGCCTGTACTTGCCTGATTTATTTAATTATTTTTTTAATGTGTAGAGACTGATTTGACTACACACAGTCTATGTACATTGTGTTAGGTGACCACAAATGTTTTTTTTTTTAAAGCAGTAAGTTAATAAAAGAGAGCAAAGCTTGTACAACACCTATGAAAGCGTAATGGATAAAATGATGCTCAAAAGTCAAAGTCAAACGGCAACCCTGTTTACTGCCTTCAACATAATTAAATATGAAGATACATTTTAAAAGTAAAAGTGTCTCAAACTTCAGAATGTCTTCAAAGAGCTTTTATTAATGAAATGTACAAAACATTTGTTGCAGATACAAAAATACAATAAAAACAAATATTTGTAAATATTTTACAATAATTATTTTAATATATTTTATAATGTATTCATGTAAAGGTAAATCTGATTTTTCAGCAGCCATTATAACAGTATTCATTCTGTCACAGGCTTCACAAATCATTCTAATATAATGTATTTGTTTATTTGCTTAATGACATTTTCACTTTTTTTATACATTGACACATTTTTGTTCATTGACAAGTAAATGTATTTGATTTATTTATTTATAACAGTATAAAAGTCTTTACTGTCACTTTTGATCAATTTTTGTGTCCGTTCTAAATGAATAACTTTTGAATGTTGGAGTGTATATATATTTGAAACATATTACACCTATTGTAACACATACAACAAGGGTTTTTGGGCCAGTGACTTCAAAAGCACATGATTGTTAGCAATTAGATAATATATAATGTAATGTTTATTGCACCAAATAAACATCGCCCAATTACATGTGGCCTTTGTCCGGTTGTTTTGGTGGGTGTGCCATGTAGAGCCATGTTCATAGCCTTTGTAAATTAAGCGTGCATATATGTTATTGAGTAAGGACATGTGATTGAGATTAGAATAGATTTAGGACAGCGCTGACACGTACACAGGCCAGGGCACAGATTTTGACCAGGTGACTGTTACTAGGGTGCTTCGGAACATCACATACTTGCTAGGGTTTAATATCTTGTAGTAGTCCTTCACACTGAGTTTGAATCAGGCAGCACAGTATTTATTTGTCTGATATGTCCTTGATAAGGTTAACATGATGTTAAGGTGTTGTGAGTGGTTTCTAGAACATTGCCGTACTATGTTGCTATGTGAATGCTAGGCAGATAATAGTTTTTTCTCACTTGAGGGTTCAAGTCTATATGACAGTGTTTTTCTTTTTCTTTTTTAAACCAGGGAGCTGGGACCTATTAGGGCAGGGGTGTCAAACTCAGTTCCTGGAGGGCCGCAGCCCTGCAGAGTTTTGTTCCAAACTTGCTCCAACACACATACTATGCAGTTTTTAATTTAGCCTGAAGGACTTGATTAGTTTGATCAGGTGTGTTTAATTAGGGTTGCGTCTAAACTCTGCAGAGCTGTGGCCCTCCAGAACCGGAGTTTGACACCCCTGTACTAGGGGGTCTCAGGAAAGGCTGCAGGATACTTTAAAATTATTTTACGGGTTGTATTATTAATGTATTCCAATAACAAAGTTTAATTAAAATGCCAAAAAAACAAACAAAAAAAAAACATAAAATTAAGAAATAATATATATATATATATTTTTATATTTTCCCCTGTATAATAATAAGTGCCATGTATATAGGTACACAATAAGTGCATTGTATCAGAGATTCATTTAAATGTTAGTACATGGTAATTTTATGGTAATAATTTCAAAGTGTCATGATGCTTTGCCACTGTTACGCTACTTCCATTAGGGTGCCTTAAGTTCATTCGAGTTTCCCAGCATTGATTTGTGTGTCAGCATTTATGACCATGACTGATAGATTATCAGGCATTGTCAAAACTGGTAAAGCTTAAATTAACCATAGTAAGGAGTGAGAAACAAATAAAGCAATAAGGAAACCATGTTGTCTGTTAATGCTTAATTTTTGTCCCACCATTTCCCTTTCATTTGCATTATGCGAAGAGTCAAAAAATGTCTCTATTTGTTACCATAGATCCCCAGCGTAGATAAATATAATGTGCATAGGCCTGGTGAAGTTTTGCTAAACAAATGTTTGTTTTGGTCAGGACCTTCTAGTCTGCTGTAGTAACATAAACAAGTTTGGACACATTTGTTTAAAATGTTAAACAAATCAAAACTATTCTGTAACTTATCTTCTTCAAAGTCACCACACTTTGCCTAGATCACTGCTCACACTGATCTTGTCTTCTCATAAACAACGTCATCATTAGGTACATTCTAGGATGCATTTAAATAGTATTGAAACCGTTCACATGCATTCTGGGCACGTCCTTCACTATCCACTCCAACTCTGTGGAAATCTGAAGAGCATTAGCAGATTTCATGCTGGTGTATTTATGATTGGTGTAAAGCAAACTGTCCTCTGCTTCCACCACAGCTGAAAATATCCTTCAACGAGTCCAGCCTGCAGAGCACTTTCGAATACCCGTCCGAGAGCAGTGTGTGGGACAGCGGAGAGGATGAGGAGGAAGGAGAGGAAAAAGGAGAAGAAGATGATGGAGGGATCATTGCAGGGAGGATAAGCATTCCCCGCGCCAGCTACACCAGCTCTCCCACTCACTCCAACAACACCACGGGTCAGTAAGACGAGAAGAATGGCAGGAAATGGATAGAATGAGAGGAAGGCACAGCAACCATGGATGAGATGAACAGGAAATGAATCTATTTTTATGCACTAAATATATGGTCTTTTTGTTCTATCTTTTGGGATGCAACTCTTAGAAGTCCAGTAGTCATATGCAAATGCAGATTGTTTTTTGTGGTCTTACAGGAAGTGGGGTCAGTATGATGAAAAATCCACAGCAGATATACAGAGAAATTATTCACTTTCTATATTATAATACTGCTTGTTATAATGGTTGAACTGATGATGGTGATTGTTGGGATGATCTCACAGGGTTAGAGCAGACCACCTTCATCCTTACACTAAAGCTGTACAACTCTAGATTTGAACAGTGTTGACACCTACTGGTCAGTCATGAGGTGTTACATTTATTGCATTTAGATAGCTGTAATAAATAATATAAGCAATACTAAATTGGACTAACTTTTTTACAGGTTAAAATTTATATAAATGTACAAGGGAAAGTGTATATGAAGTGCTCAATGTAATGATATATAATTTTGTAATATTTTATTTTCATATAATTTCTTAATAATGATGTTATATAAAGCATTTTTAAATAGAGTAGAGTTCCGGAGATAGTTTTTCAGTCTGAAGTGACATTAATGCCTTTCTTCTTGTGTCCTCAGATCTTTCCAGTTACACACCCAAACACTCAGTGGAGTTTAACGCCTGGCAAGAACACAAGCTTGATGAGTCTGCTCACCAGGGGGAAGATACCTCACAGAGTACAGAAGAGGTCATGGTAAGAAATAAGAATAAGTACACAATTGTGGTGTAAAATGAGAAGAACATATTGGTTCCTGTCAATGTAAAATGAGGGCATTATGAGGTCTCTATGGAATTGCCTGCCAGTTGCTAGGGTGTTCTGGGTGTTTGCTTTCTGGCCCGAGTGAAAATATTCCTCCCTCAATTCTCTATTCCTCTATGGGAATGACACTCATTAAAATGCATTGAGTCCCATCAGTTATTATTTTTGTTCTGTGTGTCTACAGAATACAATAGTCACTCTTGAAGTCACAGTGGAATACAAGCATACAAACACTTAAGCAAACATTTAGCACATTTAGAAACTGCAAATAAGAAGCACACTTCCATTCAAAAGTTTGGGTTCAGTAAGATTTATTTATTTATTTTTTTAAAGAAATCACTTTAATTCAGCAAGGATGCATTATATTCATCAAAAGTGAATTTAAAATGTTACAAAATTACAAAATATTAATAATTTTACAAAAGTTGCTGATTATTAATGTTTAATTCGTCAAAGAATCCTGAAAAATGTATCAGTTTCCACAAAAACATTGAGTATATTAAGCAAATATTAACTTTGATAATAATACACTCTGATAATAAGAAAAAGTCCTTAGGTATAAAATCAGCATATTAGAATGATTTCTGAAGAATCGTGTGACACTGAAGACTGGAGTAATGACTGTACTGGGGTAAAGTATACATTTTTAAGTATATTAAAATAAAAAGCAGGTATTTTAAATTGTAAAAATATTGGCAAGATTACTGTTTTTACTGAAGGTTTGATCATATTAATGCACATTACATTTATTTATGCAAATAAAAATGACCATTTTTGACTCTAATATGTGAAATAGTGCATTCCTTTGAACATTTTAGGGTTTGTTATTGTCAGATATTTTTGAATGAATGAGGCATTTATGTAGCACTTTCATTGTGTGTTGCTGTACACCCAAAGCACTTTACAATCATATCTCTCCTCAACCACCACCAGTGTGCAGCATCCACTTGGATGATGTGACGGCAGCCTCAATACAGCAACGCCAGTGTGCTCACCACACACCAGCTACAGGTGGAGATGAGAGAAAGTTTTAATACTTCAAGAATAGAACAAACACTTGAGCAACAGTAATGACCAGTAAAGAACCAAATCCCAACAAAATTACATATTTCATCATGCAAACTCTCTCTCTTTTTTATTGTTTACCAGATGACTGAACAAATATTAGTGAGATGTATTACCAGTAATTTTATCAGCTTCAGATAGTTTGGAAAATAGATAGCACATCTCTCTTGAAGAGGCCAGAAAGTCTCAAGGTATTGATTACTATATTACTATATTTGCACAAATGGTACAAGACAAGTTGCACACCAAAGTTTAATACTTGGGTTCAAGAGTAGAACAAACACTTGAGAAACCGTAATGACCAGTACAGAATCAAATCCTGAAAAGTTTCCATATTTCATCATGCAAACTCTCTTTTTTTTGTTCACTAGCTGACACCTGCTGATAGCTCCTCTCTATCAGACTTCAGCAGTGAACCAGCCCTCTATTTCTAAACCTTCCAGAAGTCTGGAAAATACGGGACCAACCATTGCCTGCCAGCACGAGCCTGGATGCAAGGAAATAACTTCCAGAACAACGGGACCAGTAGCAACCAGCACGTAAACGTACATTGCATATTCCATGTCTGTACACCATCATCGTCAACAGCAGGACTGTCCTCATTACTGATCCACGCAACGGATGTGTCACTCACATTTGACCTCCTGTTGCCACCGATTGTGATTGTGATGGACTCTGTTAACATGGAAAATTCCACTCTTGAGCTTCATTCTTCCATCACGTACTTGCTTTACGTATGTAATCCTCACCTCATGAAAGTGACCAAATTTACAAAAGAGAGAACGATAAAAGACTGTTCATAAAATAGAGAAGGAACTTGAGTGTGTGTAATGGGACTCTAGAAACTCTAGAAAGAGGACAATAATAGGGTGAAGCAACAAAAAATGAAATAGTGACTTATGTATGACTGGTAAAAGGGTGCCACAATCCTTGTTCTTTGTGATGTTTTTGTATGTGCATGTGTAGGTCTGTACTGACATGACTCCCAAACTATAGAAGTCCTCCATTTTAGTTTCATATGTTTCCTTTGTATGTCTGTGTTTCATTCAAGGTAGACGTTTCTGATGCACAGACCAATAATATACAGCTGAAATACTAACAACATGTTAATGTTGACTTAGTGATTCTAGATCTGTTTTAAAGAGCAGCTCTTAATTGGTGAGCTGGAAAGCACATTCATATTGCTATTCTTTTTTTTTTATGGTAGTAGAATTTATTAATCACTCAAAATATTAATCATAATTTGGATACCAATGCAATCATAAATCCAAGTCAGTCTTGTGAAGACATGCCCAGGTTACATTTCACCCCAAAGTAAATTGCATAAATAAAATGAAAGATATTTTTAGGACTACCATTGTGACATTTTTGACATTTAAACATGTTTCCTTTCTAAGTTCTCGTTTTTACAATACATGTGAGTTTTTCCCCCAGTATTCTCAGTGATTTTCATGAACATAATCTAATGTTTTTACAGTTAAAAAAAAAAAAAAAATCCTGCAATGCAGTTTTCATTGTATTAATAAATAATTTTTCACATTAATGGTAATGATAATTTTATTGGGATGAGTTGTGATATTCACCTTGTAATAATCCTTAAAATACTCCTAAAATATCCAAAACACTTCAGTTTATTTATTCCCTCACTTTTGGAGTGAAATATGACCTGGAAGTGTTCTTGACAGGTTTTGTGAGATTTACGCTGTGCGAAATTGCACTGGGATTGACCTACATATGCTTTAGTATGTCAGTTTAAGCAAATGCATCAGTTTGTCAATATTCATGCTTAAATTTATTTACTTAATGTGTTTTGAACTGGACATTGCAGTACGAATGGGGAGCGGTCAGTTTTAGTTAAGATGGAAACATTATTTTGTGGTTTTGTGAGTGGGCACGCTGTATGCATGGGCCGTGTGTGTGCGAAACATGAAGACTACATACACACAATGCCAACTGACTAGAGTGTGTCATATCTGTTAAATGACTTTGGCGTGTCTGCTCACGTGTCTCCTCAGTCTCTCCGACCAGTATTGATGTATAGTTTGTACACTCCAGGATGAAGTTTTCTTAATTTATTCCATTCGTCTTTTATCGCTTTTTCATATTTGTAGTCACAGGGCAAACAGTAGCACTGAAGTGCTTGGGCATTTTTTTTTTTTTTTTTTTTTTTTTTTTTTTTGAATAATTTGACATCATGTACAAAGTTACATGAGTGTTATTAGGACAGCTTACATCTTAGTCCTATGCTTTTGTATTCATCCATTTGCACTGTTTTGTTTTTGCTTTATTTTGCACCTTACACAGTTCTTGGTTGGAATAATGCTTTTCAGGAATCTAATATCACTTTCATATTTGAATTTATTATACAAAAATTAGTATGTGTCCATTGCGAGCATAACATTGACTTGAAGCACCAGCTATAGCCCTTATCAGCTTAAAAACAGCTGATCAATATTTTCTGCCTGATTTCTTTGAGACACTGGCTTTTTTCACACCATGCACAATTCTGATTTGGTTTTCTAATTCAGTCATTAGGACTGACTGTCTGTACTGTTATTCTGAAGGTAGTGAATTTTGATTGATTTGTTCAAACAGTGCAGTCAATATCTAGTATATCTACATCACAGCTGATGTCAGCTTGTGGATGTCAGTGGTGATGTAGATATACCGGACATGGAGAGCTTTTATTCAGCAAGGATGCAATCAATTAAGCAAAAGTGACAGTACAAACTTTAACATTGTTACAGAAATGTCTATTTCAGATTAATGATATTTGTTTGAACTTTCTGTTGAAGTATCACAATTAAGCAACATTTTCAACATTGACAAGAAGAAGAAATTTAACTCGAAAGCATGTTAGAATGTTTGCTGACAATTCAGCTTTACCATGTTTTTACATTTTGAAATAATATTAAAATATAAAATGATTATTTTAGGTTGCAATATATCTGTTAATAATATTACTGTTTTTACTGTATTTTTGCTAAATGCAGCCTTGGTGAGTATAAGAGATGTTGCAAAAACAATGTCTTAGTGATGGTTTTTATTTTGAATTTTTTTTAATTGCTGCCTGTCTGAAAGCTTTTGAACCCATAGTTTTTTTGTATATGTCACATAATTAAGGGCAAATTTTATTCAAGAGAATGTTCTAATAAGTCTATTTCACCAAGTGTTAGAATTCAACCAAGTCTTACTGTACATTCTAATTCAGTAAGTCACTTTAGTACTCAGCTTATCCCAGTCTACCACAGAACCTCCGAATATTCTTTGCAAACGTGAAATATTCTTGAGGGAAGTATATTAGATGTTTAGAGGGTTGGGAACTATTGCTTTTGTGTCTTAAAATGTAATGCCACTTCAAGTGCTTCATTAGTTCCTGTAACTCTAGTCAAGCTGCTCATTGCTCTGGTGGTTAATGTACTGTATGTTAAAATGTCCTCATCCTTTCTGTTTTCTTCATCAAGAGAATATTAAATGTACAATTTGGTTTTGATGAATTTAGAGGGGAAAATGTCAAACACAAGAAAATGTTCAATAAACAAATTAAAGATATGAAGTGTTCACAGTTTAAAGTGGGGATATTTGCATAAAGAAATACCATTATAAAACATCAAAAATTCACAATATATCTTTATTAAAACATTTAATTTAAATAAAAGCATTACATTAAACACTAATCCATATCAAAACATTTAATAAACCTATACATTACATATAGAACTTCCAAACAGGAATGAAAAGTTACATTCTGATTTTGTTTGGTGATTACAAGAGGGAATGCTGGTAAAAATGAAAGAGAAGAAGCGAGAGAGGAGAAGAATGGAATATAGACAGATAGGAACATTCAACATTATTCAATGATCTTTGCTGCTTCTTGGTTCAGTGGCTTTAGTCAGATTCCCTGTTTCCTTCTTTAAAACACTCAAAAGTGTCTGAGAGCTTTCAAGAATCTGAGAGAGACAGAGAGGAGAGGTTTAGTCATACCATACATAGATACACACCACACAGTAAGACACACACAGACACACATAAAGAGTGTTTTAAATTATTATGAAAGTGACATATCCAAATTCCAAATTTGGTTTAAAAGAAACAAAGTGTTTATTTCTTATATCTTTTTAGATCAATTTCAGACAGGTTTGTTAAGTAGTTTGCCAGCTCTTCTTAGGTAAATGAAAAACCTACTTAAAGAGTGCATTATTAAGCAAGTCACAGTTCTCATTCAATATGGGGAGGAAGAAAGATTATTCTAAAGATGAAAATCATGAAATAGTGCAATGTCATGCAAAAAGCATGAAAACAACTAATATTTTGCAAAAACTGAATAGAGATTACCAAACTCTCAAAAGATTTGTGAGAATTCAGAGCACAGAAGAACTCTAATAAAGAATTATGGCAAGTTTCTGTTAAACAAATTAATAGTATTAATAGCTATAAAAAGCCATTGTTTAGCAGAAAACAGGTATTTGAAGCTGCTGGTGTCTCTAGAGTCTCAAGAATCTCATCATGCAGGCTGGCATTTCTGCATAGCCACCCCTAACCAAATGTCAGAGAATACTTTACAGTACATACATTTCCAAATGTGTCTTTTGCACAATGGGATAGTGTGTTGTCCTGCATGAAAATCACTGTTTCAAAAGGTACAGTCCTTCCTTTCATACTACGGCATAACGGTCAGTTAAGAACTCCACATATTCTAAAACAATCCATTTTATGCAGTGTTCGAATTGTGTCCAAGCTTTTTAGCGTTCCCCTAACCAAACACCTCCCCCATGCCTCCAAAAACTGTATTAACACTATGGTATTGTGGCAGAAATGTGGGATATACACTGCTGTTTGGGATCTGTTCTTTTTCCCCCTCACAGAATCCTAAAAAAAAAAAAGAATCACAGGCTCCAAAATAAAATATGCGGCACAACTGTTTCCGACATTGATAATCAAAATAATAAATCAGCATATTAGAATGATTTCTGGAGGATCATGTGACACCGAAGACTGGAGTAAAGGCTGAAAATTCAGCTTTGAATATAAATTATATTTTAAAATACATTAAAATAGAAAACCATTATTTTAAACTGTACAATTAAACAATATTACTGTTTCTTCTGTATTTTTGATCAAGTAAATGCAGCCTTGATGAGCATAAGATAATTCTTTAAAAAGCATTAAAAATCTTACAGATCCCAAATGTTTAAAAAGCAGTTTACATATGTCATTTTATTATTAATGTAGACATGTTTTAAAGGAGTAATGGTTGTTATTAAGCAATATCACTTGTGGATTTGTATTCATACTAAATGTATTTAGGCTAATGTTTTTCATACAAATACCACAGAAACCATATAGTTACATATAGTTACATGAGGTGCTTTGTGTGGTTTTACCTTTGGATAGTGTGATCTAATTGTGTGATACTATAGATGACCAATGGTTAATTTTAATAAAAGTAGAGACCTAACTTAAACTATAAGAATAGTTAAATTTTCCCCTATAAATATGAGGTTGTTACAATATTTAGAGATTTTACTGTTTTTGTTAATGAACATAAATTGTAGGACTGGCAAACGATTAAACGTGAGTAATCACATACAAAATAAACGTTTGAGTTTGCCTAATATATGTGTGTGTACTGTGTGTAATTATTATGTATATATAAATACACACAAATTAATGTATATATTTAAGAGAAATAGGTTTTTTATGTACAAAATATTTTTATTTGTATACATTATAAAATAACTGATAGTTACACTACATAAGACCCTTCTTCCTCGGCTGGGACCATTTAGAACCGCATATGAGATCCGTTTGAAGCCGCAATTAAACTGCATTTTGGAAGTTCAAAATCGGGGCACCATATCAGTCCATTATATGAAGAAAAATGCTGAAATGTTTTCCTCAAATGTTTTCCAACAATTTCTTTACGACTGAAGAAAGAAAGACATGAACATCTTGGATGCCAATGGGGTGAGTACATTATATGTGAAATCTTTGTTTTGGAAGTGGACTTCTCCTTTAAGATATTTTGTTAAAAAAAATGGACTGAAGAAGAATTTTTTTACATCAGTTTACTCATGCATATTCTGTTATGGTTTCTACAATATTGTCCTTTAAACTTAAAAGAAAATCAATATTGTATAAAAGAT
Organism: Labeo rohita; assembly: GCF_022985175.1. Taxonomy (NCBI): domain Eukaryota; kingdom Metazoa; phylum Chordata; class Actinopteri; order Cypriniformes; family Cyprinidae; genus Labeo; species Labeo rohita. Next base: position 7,882,963 of record NC_066873.1, read on the forward strand.
TTTATCATGATAATTTAGCGGCCATATTGCTCAGCCCCAATTTAAATATGTTATTAACAATTAGTTGTTCAGTACGGTTCCATACACACTGCATTAAATTTCTGCAAACGTGGTTGTCACTACCTTCATTTTTTGGAAGTCAGTTTGGTTGTAGAATGTGGTTGTTGCTACCATAAACTACTCAACTGTGTGTACAGAACAGGATTAAGCACTAAAAGGTGAACTGACAACCAAATTTTTTGTACGTGGCCATAATCAGCTAATAAAAAGCTAATGAAATATTAAAAACTATGTGTCCTTACCTTCATGTAAGCAGCTTCTGTCTCCGCAATAGTGCGGTCAAAGTCAGCACGGGCTGCGAGGCGTCGTGCCAGGCTCTCATTCACACGACTCAGCTTCTCTGTCAGCACACGGATATCATGCTGCAGACGATTTTTCTCTGCTTCCTCCTGCTGGATCAGCCGGTTCAGCTCTTCTCTCTTAGAACACAGTTCCTCTATGCCTGAGAAAGACAAGGAGGATGAAAAGGGACACTTCTTAAAAAAGAAATTAAAAGGCTGCTTCAGACACATGCCAAAAAATGTCTTGACAGTGTTTTCCTTGCTTTTCTTTACATTCATGTTGTTATAGCTGAAAGGGAGTGTGTATAAGCTGCAGATTAGAGCTTGCTCAGCAGTTCCTCCTACTAATTAGAGCAACAATGTGCAGGACTTTATTAACCACTCATTCAAGCAGTCAGGTCACTCTATGTGAATTCTAAAGCATCACACCATGTTCAGTGATTGTGAAACAAAAAATGTACTAATGGACTGGCCATCTGTCCAGCGTGTTTCCCAACTTGCAGCCCCAGACCGTACAGTGTCTATGTGTGTGCATATATACATTGCTGTTCAAAAGTTTGGGATAAGTAAGATATTTAATGTCTTTTACATTTCTTGAAGTCTTTTATGCTCTTCAATGCAGCCTTTATTTGATTAAAAATAGAGTAAAAACTGTAATATTGAGAAACATTGTTACAGCTTCAAACACCTTCAATTTCAGTTTTCAAAGTTTTCAATTTTAATATATTTTAAAATATAATTTATTCATGTGGAGGCCAAATTCATTGGAAACAGTTTAATATTTTTGGAACCTGTTATTTCAGGATTCTTTGATGAATAAAATGTTAAACAGAACAGCATTTATTCAAAATAGAAATATTTTGTAACAATACTGTTCAAAAGCTTGGGGTCAGCATTTTTAATTAAAAAAATAGTTATAATAATAATAATTATTAATAGTTTTATATATAATATTATATATAATATATATAATAATATATAATAATTAATAGTTTTATTCAGCAAGGATAAGTTAAATATTTCCACAATATTACAGATTTTACTGTATTTTTGGTCATATAAATGCAACTGTCATGAGCATATTAAAATCAATATGCAATACAAATAGCACTAGAATACTTTTTTTCAAAGAGGACATTTTTGCTAATTAAAAAGTATTAATTTTAAATCATTAAACTAGAACAGATATAATGTTCAAAATGAGAAAACGTTTTGTGACACTTTCTGCTTGTCATATGTTGGTAAATCATGTTCACAGTTCTTGTGATGAACTACACCTGTGGTTACTTCTGCTGGGAACCTGTGTTAACTTTAAAAGAGAACTGACTTCTGATCTGACTGACTTATTTAATGCAATGAATGACACATGTCCAAATACTTTTTTGAAACCACTGAATGAATTCTTTGCGTTTCTCCAAAAGCTTTAAAGGACATCATATGTGTGTCTCTCACAAACACACACATGTTCTTTGCAGTCAGTTAGTTATTAAAGCTGTTCTTTCAGGGAAGGAAGAAAGGCACAGGTTGTTGGGTGTCACACTAGTCTTCTAATCACTTCTAAGCTAGTATAATGACTACAAATGTCAGCGTAGACTAGCTGCATACAAGTTTCTTCTACCCATGACAAGTACATACAACTAGAAAAAAATAATATCAAAAAGAAAATCTACGTTGCTCCGACAGCAAAATGATACATCTTAGTTGATGACTACTTACACTTGACAAGTTCATTGTTGTAGGTTTGAAGTGCAGCTCCTTGCTGGGTCATTCTGATTAGCAGGCTAGCTCGCTAACTACAAGAAAAGGCCCACCTGCACTAGTTTAATCACTAAAATCGTTTCATGCAGCTTAGCGGTATAGTCTGTTTGCTGGTTGTACCTTGTGAGTTAGATTCTTGCTTGAATTTGCAAGCCACGAACTTTACCGGGCATTAAATGGCATACATCTGCGAGGGGAGTAACTTTAAGGAAAACATTCCAGAAGCGCAGAAGCGGTTAAGTCAAGTCTCCCTCCTGTTTCCATAGGAACGTTCAAGAAAGGACATCACGACGATTTCCGCTAGACTTTTATCTTAGTATTTAGGATAAATTTGTATAAAAATGGTTTTCATTATTAATAAAATAAACATAAATACCATAAACAACAACATTATAAATAAAACAACAACAACAAAAGACAATACTTTCAGATATTTATATTTTTTTGTCTGACAGTACCAAAGTATGTGCGTCCTACCTGTACCTATAATTTATTATTATTATTATTATTATTATTGTTATTATTATTATTATTACTACTACTACTACCACTTTTATTATTATTAGGAACAATTTTTAGACGATATCAACATCCGTCAACTTGTCGTCATCGGCACGCGACAGGCGTTTGAAGTAGAGCGCTATAATTATTTGGTGTAATAACTAAAGAGGATCTAAATGGCTTTGATCTTATGATTTTAGATTAAACATTCATGGAGTAAAATGAAAATTCAAGTATTGTAACGGCACAGGACATTATACTTTTGACCCAAAGTATATGACTGTTGTTTACAGTCTGAGACGGAATGAACGAGGTGCAGTTAATGCCGCAGGGACTTTCAGCAGCCTGGGACACAGTGACATCTGCACTGGTGAGTGTTAAACATACTACAGTGTAACTAGGCGGTAAAAATGGATGCTGGAATCGCTTCTGATCCAAATCCAAGCTAAGTCCAGCTCCTAATGGTAGCTACATCAACAACACACGCATATATATCTTGCTGTTCATTAAAACTCTAACATAACTTAATGTGCATAAAACTTCTAACACATTAAGTCTTTCTGCATTGCAAACCAGATTTCATGATTAATACCATTGTTGAAGTACATTTAAGTGCCAAAAGCTGAAACCCAACCATGACTCTTTAGGTATCTGCTGTGCCGCCAAATGCTTCTACTGATGAGGTTCTGTCTGAAGCCCTGACTCTGCTGGGTGTACATGGACTGGGGCAGTATGTGGAGGGTTGGCTGCTAGAGACTCTACAGGTGCGTTTGACCACTTCTGTTGCTCCAGAGTTCTGGACGGGGCTTAAGCAGCCAGAGGGGGAGTCACAGGAGAGGCACAGGGCAAAGGCTTTACTAGAAGCCTTCAGAAACCTTCTCCAAGAGCTACAACCTTTCCTCGGTATGTCACACCCTACTTGGTCGCAACTGTTTTATTAACTTATTAACAGCCTATGTGTATCTGAAAAACTGATGTTAGACATGTATAGAGTTTGCTTATTGTTACAGTTGTGTTGTAGCAGCTTTATTGGCAAATTTAATTAGAAAAACTGTTAAGCTAAACTATTGGACTTTTTAAAATGTACTAGTTTGTTTCTGGATGGAATGCAACAATCAAGATCTTTTAGCATAGTTGTTCCCAACCTTTTTGAGTCAATGTCTGCTTAACACAATATTTGAAGGCCCTTACTCATATATTGACATTGACATAAATGGGATTGTTAACATAGGTAAATAAGCCACAATTCACAGTAAAGTTTCAATTCAAGAACTGTACATTTTTCAATAAAAACAAATATGAAATAAAATAAATAAAAAAGAAATATGATTTCAGTTTACATATCCTGATTCTGTGCTTTTTTAAAATGGAGATAACTTGTTTTAATATATTACTATGTAACAATATCAATATTAAGTAAAATCAGTAAATGAAATAACTTTATGTCATCCTGTGGTGCTCGTAGAACTTTGCAGAGACCCCTATTTGGCCCTGCATGTCTTAAAATGGTCTTAAAATGTCTTAATTCACTTATTCACAAATTAAGGTCTGAAAAGGTCTTAAATTATAACTGAAAGTCATGCTGTTAAGTATTGCTTGCACCACAAAAAATGAATATTTCCTCAGTATTTTTATCTTGTTTTCAAGAACAAATATCTAAACATCCTTAAATCAAAATACATTTACTTGAGTTGCAAAATGAAGATATGAAGGCTGAGAAACAGAACAAAATTAAGTGAGTTTATGCTTAAAACTACAACAGATATGCATCTGTCAATGGGGTATGAAAACTTGATATCTAAATCGAACTTGATTAATTGAAAATGAGTAAATGTATCTTAATTCATGAATCTTTGGAAACAAGACAAAATACTGAGGAAAAACATCAAACATCATCAACATTTTTTAAACTTTTAACTTAAGTGTTGCTAAAACAATGCATTGTGTTTTTCCTTGACATTTAGACATATTGTGTTCCCTTAATTTTTTTTCCTTAATTTTTTTATTTTAAATTTCCATAATGTAGGTCTAATCTGTGTTAATCTTACTCTCCCTTTTTATATTTCAAGATGGTCTTGAGAGACTGGGCTCATGGCAGGATGAGAGCCGTGGGGGTCTGTCTGGTCCAGGGGCCCGTGGTCTGACTGAGAGAGCTTTCTCTGTCATTCGTGCCATTCTACTGTTCTCCCCCCCACCTGTGCTGCAAGAGCGTGTGTTGGAGTTCTACAGCCGCACGTTCTCTGTGCACATGAGTCAGGCAGGGGAAGCTGTGGAGGCTGAGGAGGGCACAGCGGAACATGATGAAGGCGGTTTATGCCCAGGCTGCGCCACCCTCCCTCACCTGTGTTGGTGTCAAGAAGCTCTAGAGCAGCTTCAAGAGCTCAGCCATATACTGTGAGTTGAAGAGAAGTACCATTCTGATAATACTTACTGCTTTGACACAGTCTGTATTGTAAAAAGCACTATAAATAAAGGTGATTTGACTTGACTAAAGAGAAGTATTTACAATATTTTATCTAATGAGATTAATGAACTCAGAAAGTTCACTTAAAAATTATTATGCCCTCAATAGCATAAAATATTAATATGTGTGCTAACATTCAAAGACATCCACCACAGCATTTTGGAAGAATACCAAATACATCACACAGGGGAAGCGTGCACTCTTTTGCATATTGTATGTTGTATTGTTTTGCATTGAATTGCATATTGTAAGATGTATACTTCAAAAATAGCTCAAGCAGTATGGCTGTCCTGTAAATATCCTAATGTGACTTTCTTGGAGAGGTGGATTAATAGGATATATAATGTCTTTATAAATGTCTTTTGTGATTTCAGCTCCAGACTACAGCTGTTAGAACGTGTGAGTTCGGAGGCCGTGACCAGCATCCTGCACCAGCTGATAGAGCAGAGGATGGAGCAGCGCTGCAGGGGAGAATACGAGAGTTCTTTTCTCACAGACTTTAATGATGTACGCACATTTAATTCAATTCGACTAAAATGTTGATGCTTAAAATTATGCACAAGGATTTAAACTCCTGTAGAAATTCCATTAAAAATCCAAAATGTATAACTTGATCCATGTAGATTTTAAGTGAGGCTTATTTGTCAACACAAAACCTCAGCCAACTTGACTTTAGTGTGCAAATTCTCTTATCTTAGTCTTATCTAGCGAAATGATCGGTTAATTGATATTATTTAAATATGGTTATTTAAATATTTTTTAATCTCAAACGCTCGTCTTCTCTTGCTCTCCCTGAACTCTGTGTATTCTGGCTCAAGACAGTTAGGGTATGTTGAAAAACTCAGATCGTATTTTCTCCCTCAACTTCAAAAATCATTTCAAAATCATCCTACATCGCTGCAGAAGTTCCGACCCAGTCTTTGCAAAGTGAACATGCAAACAAGATCAAACACCCTTAACAACAAAGGTAAAACAGCGATATAGGACGATTTTGAAGTTGAGAGAGAACATGAGGTGGGAGTTTTTCGACATACCCTAACTGTCATGAACCGGAAAAAAACAGAAGTCGGGAAAAGCAAGACAAGATGAGCGTTTGACATTAAAAAGTATATAAGTTGTATTATTTTTATGAAAATAACCAATCGTTTTGCTAGATAAGACCCTTCTTTCTCAGCTGGTATCAATCACATTTGGGATCGTTTGAAGCTGCATTTAAACTGCATTTTAGAAGTTCAAACTTGGGGCACCATATCAGTCCATTATCAGTCCTGAAATGTTTTCCTCAAAAAACATAATTTCTTTACGACTGAAGAAAGAGTGACATGAACATCTTGAATGACAAGGGGGTGAGTACATTATCTGTAAATTGTTGTTCTGGAAGTGGACTTCTCCTTTAATGATAAATTATTTTGTAAGATACACTTTTGATCTTTTGAAAAAAAGATACAAGAGTAAAAGCTCCACAGTGAGCATATATACATATGAACATATGAGCAGTAGCAGTATGTAACAGACACCATAAATAATATGGGCTAGGGGTTGTCTAGACTTAGGAAGACAAAATATTTAATTTCTTTATTCTGCTACGCAAATTAGTCAGAAATGTTCTATTCAAAATGGTCAGTTGGTTAACAAAACAGTAAATCATAAGAATCATAGTTGCACTTTATTTTAAATTATGTAAATACAAAGTGTTCTTTACAAAGTGTTATTTAAGGTAACTAGTTTAAGTTAAGGTAAGGTTTAAGGTTAGAGTCGGGGTTATTATATAGTTATTACCCAGTCATTGTAATAACTATTGTAAGTACATAATATGTGCCTACAAAATAGGACTGTAAAATAAAGTGCTAACATAATCATAGCATAAATTGATTAAATATATGTTTTTATATGTGAAGATAAGCAAGGTTTTGAGCTAACTGGCTTAAAGATTATAGTGAATTTGGTTTTTGTTTTTACATTTTAATATTCAAGCTTAAAATGTCCATTTAAAGTAATGTAATTAAGAAATTTTATTGATGGATGCTGAATTAAATAACACTGATAAATCACTGCATTTCCAGTGGTTGGGGCAGGTTTTGGGATGGCTGAGCAGGGTGTTTGCCAGTAAGGTGGAAGAGGTAGGGAGCAATGCCACACCTACAGGTGGCACAACGGGTCAGCCAGCCAATGCTCTCCTCCAGCGCTGGCACTGTCACATGCACCAGTTCTTTTGCCGTATCTACGTAAACATGAGAATTGAGGAGCTCTTCAGCATCATACGAGGTGAGAATGAAACTCCATTTATGTAGTATACTATGTGTAATCTCATCTTGGTTGTTTCATGGGAAATTTTTTACTTCTGCTTAATTGTTGCAGATTTCCCAGAGTCTATTCCTGCCATTGAGGATCTTAAGTTCTGTCTGGAAAGGACCAATCAGAGACAACAACTTCTTGCCTCCCTCAAATCAGCCTTTGAAACACGACTTCTGCATCCTGGTCAGTGATTCAGGCTGTTTCACATTTGCTAAGTACTAAAGTATAAAAATGTTTTGATTTTCATCACGTTTTCTTTTCCCACTTTAGGAGTCCACACATCTGACATTATCACTGTATACATTTCTGCCATCAAAGCTCTAAGAGAACTTGATCCCTCTATGGTGATCTTGCAAGTGGCCTGCCAACCCATTCGCAAATATCTCAGGTTTGTCTACTGCACTGGGGTTGCGTGTCTCAGGATAGTTGTGCTTTTTTGTAAACCAGTTCCATTAATGAGGTGGTTAATCCTTTGTCGTAATGTTTCAAATTACAGAACGCGTGAGGACACTGTGCGTCAGATAGTGGGCAGTCTGACAGGTGACGCAGAGGGTTGTACTGATCTAGCCAATGAGCTCTCTCGAGCGGACCCTGTTACCTTGGAGACACAGGATAGTGAAGATGAGGGGAGTGATCCAGAGGACTGGACCCCAGATCCCACTGATGCTCTAACAGGTAAACTGGCAACTTTTTTTTTTTGTGATACATTTTTTCAGGATTCTTTGCTAAATAAAAGTATTTATAAAATAGTAATTATAAAATATAATTCATATGTTAATAATATTGATATCTAAAGTAAATAATGCTAAATGGATTTTTATGGCCAGTTTAAAGGAGAACTTCACTTCCAGAACAATAATTTACAAATAGTTTACTCACCCCTTTGTCATCCATGATGTTCATGTCTTTTCTTTCTTCAGTCGTAAAGAAATTGTTTTTTGAGGAAAACATTTCAGCATTTTTCTCCATATAATGGACTGATATGGTGCCCCGATTTTGAACTTCCAAAATGCAGTTTAAATGCAGCTTCAAACGATCCCAAATGCGGTTGTAAACAATCCCAGCCGAGAAAGAAGGGCCTTATCTAGCGTAACGATCGGTTATTTAATAAAAATAATACAATTTATATAAGTTTTAATGCCAAGCGCTCGTCTCGTCTGACTCTGCCTGGACTGTTTTTGTTCTGGTTCATGACAGTTAGGGTATGTCAAAAAAACTCCCATCTCATGTTCTCCCTTCAAAATCATCCTATATCGCTGTTTTACTTTTTTTGTTAAGGGTGTTTGATCTTTTTTTTGTATGTTCACTTTGAAAAGACTCGGTCGGAATTTCTGCAGTGACGTAGGATGATTTTGAAATGATTTTTGAAGTTGAGGGAGAAAATACATTTTTTCGACATACCATAACTGTCTTGAGTCAGGGAGAGAAAGGCAAGACGAGCATTTGAGATTAAAAAGTATTTAAATTGTATTTTTTTAAAAGTCTACAGTCACAGAAATATTCTAACAGCTAATCCACACTTCAACTCTCTCACTGCCTTTCTCTCTGTAGATAAAACCGGCTCTAAACGGCGCTCTTCTGACATTATCAGTCTGCTGGTAAGCATTTATGGAAGTAAAGAGATCTTCATTAATGAGTACAAGACTGTACTGGCTGACCGACTTCTGCATCAGCTCAACTACAACACAGCCAGGTAACCCACTTTACACACATTAACGTATAATAAACTATTTCAACTATAGTCCTTTACTTAATGCTCTTGAATCAGCTAATTAACTTTGGTATGGTTTAAACTGGTCATATCATATACTTTTTTTCAGTTTTGCGTTTACCATCCTCTCCAATTGTTTTTGCTGCTTTAGCTTTAAGACATCCGTGAACACCCTTTGTTATTATTGGTTGATGTGAAAAAATATAAACGCTTGCTCATCGGCTGCTAATTTGTTGTTGCATTCCAAAATAGTTTGCAATGTTCCGTTCTTCAATAACAACCACTTTACAGAGCTTTACATTGTGATCAATGAGAATTCACAATATTACCAACAGTCTACAGATAAAAAAATACAATAAATAAAGAGTATTAACACAAAAAAATAATATAGAGTATTTTTCATATATAATGAAATCTCAATTTCGAAATTTCAATTTCAATATTGTGAAATCATTGAGTAAAGACCAATTTTGTTATTTATTTATTTTTTTAAAGTTTAGGTGACTGTTGATAGGATTTGTTTTTATAATTATAAAAAAAACTGTTTTTTGAATATTAAGACACGTTTGGAATTTGTATTTGATTTAATTTAAATAAAAAATAAAAGTAGTTGTTATTGACATTTAAATGTATAGTCATGATGCACATACATGTGTTTAAATTCCCAGGGAATGTATAAATTGTCAAATGTTAATAACATACACCTTAAATGAACTTTAGGTCATGTTGGATGAATATCTCCCAAATGCATAAATGTTAATGTAAATGTATGTATGTATCTGTAAGAAATTTGCAGAATTAGGAAACTGATTCATTTTTACAACCTTGTTTCAGCCTAGTAAAAATGTTGGGGAGTTGGTTTTGAGTTCTGATAGTTATTTGATGTTTTCATAGTATAATGGTTTTTACAAAAGATCATGGACACTTTAAAGCAAAAGAGAATGGGAAGTGTTGTTTACCAGGTTTTTAATATGTACACTACTTATGTACTTTAACTCCCTGTGTTTTTGTGTTTATAGAGAGATTCGCAATGTAGAGCTGTTGAAACTGAGGTTTGGCGAGTCCCACATGCATTACTGTGAGGTGATGTTAAAGGTATGCTTTGCGCTCTTCTCAGCTCTGGTTGACACATTCACTTCTCTTAGTTATCAGTCATCCTGTTATGATAATGTGCAACCTCAAATGGATTTACTTCCATCAAGTGAGCTATTTATATTGAACATGTCTATCTTTCGCTGCAGGATGTAGCAGACTCTCGGCGGATCAACACTAATATTCGTGAGGAAGATAGTCGTCTTCCTGTAGAGGAGCAGTCTACATTACCGCTGTCTGCCATGATCATCTCATCTGAGTTCTGGCCCCAGCTAAAAGAGGAGAAGATGGAACTGCCTACGGTCATATCTAAAGCCATGGAGGACTACACACACCGCTTTGAAAAACTCAAGGTACTCCCTGTCCAGTGGTTTTGTTTAGGACCCAGATGTTATGTTAAGCATCAAGTGTTTACTCAACACATTACCAAGAGTTTGTTTAGATTCTTCAGTCATGCCATTGATAATACGTGCCTGATTTTATCTTATCCCAGTGTTCTGTGGAAAATATGTAAAGCCATATATATTTTTTCTTCTTATTTTGCAGGCCATGAGGACTCTGAGGTGGAAGCCTCACCTGGGTTCTGTTACACTGGATGTGGAGCTGGAAGACAGAACAATCGCAAACCTCACAGTGACTCCCATTCACGCTGCCATTATTTTACACTTCCAGGACAAAGGTGTGGAGAATTAGTTCACCAAAATTATTTTTTCACCCTTATGTTTTTCCAAATCTGTTTGATTTTCTTCTGTAGAACACAAAGAAAGTTACTTACCTAAATATCTGTGATTTTTCCACATAAAATGAAAAATAAAATGAAAAATATAAAATGGCTGTCAAGCTCCAAAAATGAAAAAAAGTGCTATAAAGTGTTTTAAATTATTCACTGAAATCTTTTGAAATTCTTACAGAATTTCATTTTGGGTGAACAACAATACAGTCGTACTGTTTTTGACTTTTGATGCCATTAGACTTCACTAAGCTTTTAATGCTTTATGCAAAATGGGAGAAATCAATGCGATTGGACTGAAACCTAAGTAGGCCAACCCTGGTTCCTTCAATGAAAAACCCAATAGGGTTTATTAGCTCTGTGACCTACAAAAGTCCATGATTCTTGCGTGTTTTGTTCTTCATGATAATCTTCACAAATTAACATAACCTAAGTTTTGAACCCTAAATACAATCGCTTTAATGTCACCATCGCTAAGCTTTTGACAACGCTTCAAAAACATTTGCCCTGATTTAGAAAATAGTTTGCAAAACCATGATCATGAACACAAAGGGTGTAAAAGAGAACAACTGGGTAGACAGTTTTTTCTTGTTTGGTGTGATGACGTTTAATTTCCCTGACAACCTGTGTAGTTCCATTAAGCCTTGTTATTAAAACACGAAAATATTTTAATAATCTATTAACCACAGACCTTATTTTCCTGTACTGGTTTCCAGGTTTTGACCTATTAAAATATATCTGCAGCAATTTTATGCATTATAAGCATGTGCGCTACAATGACACAGTCTCAATTATTTGCTGGCCAATACTGTTTGTTTTCCCTCATTAGGCACATGGACGTTGGAAGAGCTGAGTAGTGTCCTTGGCGTACCACAAGAGATGGTGCGCAGGAAGCTAGCTCTGTGGCAGCAGCAGGGCGTGGTGCGGGAGGAAGCCGGAGGTCGATATACTGTGCAGGAGACGAGCTCTTGCAGAGAGAGGTCTGACAGAAGTGTCATGCTTATAGACAGTGATGAGGAGGGAGACTCCAACACCGCAACACAGTCTGAGCAGAGAGAAGAGAAACTACAGGTTATTTATACACTTACAACTGGTCATAACACTAATGTAACGCTCCTCAGGACCTTACTTGCCATATAATGCTAAGACAATACTGAACTGTTTTCCTTTATTTCTCAGCTGTTCTGGGCCTACATTCAGGCCATGTTGACTAACCTGGAGAGCATGACTTTGGAGAGGATCCACTCCATGCTGCGAATGTTTGTGGCTGCAGGATCTGGTGTCACTGAGATGGATGTGAATGAGCTGCAGGCTTTCCTGCAGAAGAAAGTCAGAGCCCACCAGCTTATTGTGTCCACTGGTGTCTACAGACTACCCAAGACCACTCAATAGTCAGAAACGAGTGATAATGAACTTTATTATCTCATGTCAAAGACACAAATTATTCTGGTTTGTTTGTTGTGCAAAATAATAAAATGACAAGTTTGTAATAACATCTTGCTGTCTTTTTAGCGTAAAATACAGTGCTGTGAAAATGTCTTTGCCACCATCCTGATTTCTTCTATTTTTGTGTCTATTTTATAATAAATAGTTTTAGATATTCAAACAGAATGCAAAATAAAACTATGGCAACCTAAGTAAACACACACTTTTTATCATTTGTTTATTGAAGCAAAAAAGAGTCATCCAACTCTTATTGCCCTTGTGAAAAACTAATTGCTCCTTTTAACTTAAAGTATGGTTGTGGCCCCTGTAGCAGCAATAACTGCAACCAAATGCTTCCAATAACTGTAGATAAGGCTTTCACAGTGCTGTGTTAAAATTCTGGCCCACTCTTTTTTGCAGAACCACTCTAGTTCAGACACAGACTGGTTTTTGAGCATAATCTTAAAGGTCCTATCACAGTATTTTAATTGGGTTCGAGTCATGACTTCAACTAGGCCACTCCAAAACTTTAATTTTGCTTTTGTGGAGCCATTCACACAACTTTCTCCTCTGCTTTGGTTCATTGTCCTGCTGCATAATCCAGTTGCACTTGGGATTCAACCTGCAGAATGAAGATCCTGAAAACTCTCCTTTGGGATTTTCTGGTATAGAGAGCCGAATTAATGTTTCCTTCATTTACGGGGGCTTGCTGGGAAATCTTGTCTGCACTCTGTGCTCCAGAAGTTGCCCTAAAGGTTCAAATGTTGTAATCTGGTGATTCTTGGGGCAGCAGTGGATGATCAGCACATGAACCAAAGGCCTCTTACGATTTTCTCCCAACATATGAAATAGGATGAGAGCTGACTCATCAGACCACAGTGCTTTTTCCACTGCTTAGTGTCCAAGATTGAGCTCTTGACACCAGGTTATGCATCTGGGTTGGCCTTGGATAAAAGTGGATTCATGGCAAACAACATGCCGCAGTTTCCAGCTCTTTGGAGCTCAGTGGAGTTTTTGTTGATTCTGGATCACAGACGTGCTCTTTTAATTCTTTAAAAGACATGAAAATTATGTAAGTATCTAATCCATCCGTGAACGTTGATTTCAGACTAGTGATCTAACTAGTAGTCTATTTTGTTTATATTATTTATTTGTTTGTTTATTTATTATTTATTGTTTTGTGTAGTTTATTATTTCTAAGATTTTGAGTGGTGTGTGTGCGTTTGTGTGGTAATGGTAACGGTCCTCCCTAGTTACAAATGAAGTTGTCTGACCTCTACTGGCAGTTTATAAAATGGCAACCGTTCACTGTTCAACAGGGATTTGATCTGGTTCTATTGCAAATTGTTTCTTCCACCATCGCCGTTTGATTAAATAAAACAAAACAAAAAACATTGTCACATTAACATTGCACAAATGTAATTGTCCCAACAATACTGTATAGGTAACACAGTCTGTCATATACACAATGTACTGAACAAAATGCAGAGTATAAATCTGAGTGCTAATATAGATATCATTAAATATAATAGCTAAAACAGGTAGTGTTATAATGTAGCACATTTATGTTTTAGCATGCTGTGTCTCAGACAGAGTTTTTTGGTTATATAGTTAAAACCTAAATAACTATAGCTAGATGACGTTCAGAGTTAAAGTTTACATTTTCTGCATGGATTTATTGTGGTAATCAAATTTACTTGTCCTATTGTATGGGCTATTTATGCCATCGCCCATCACCAGCCCAAAACCACCTCAATAAAAATTTTGGCATTTTAATTAAAAATGGTAAACATATTAAAAAAAACAAAACAAAAAAAAAACATTAATTAACCATTTTAATTAATTAACCCGTGGGTTTGTAACATATAATCATATACACTACCAGTCAAATGCTTTTGAACAGTACGTTTTTTTTTAATTCTCTTCTGCTCACCAAGTCTGCTTTTATTTGATCAAAAAAAACAAAAACAAAAAAAAAAAAAAAAAACAGCAAAAGCAGTAATATTGTAAAATATTTAAAGCTAATAGTTATTTTTGCTATTTAAAATAACTGCTTTCTATCTGAATATATTTTAAAATGTAATTTATTCCTGTGACCAAAGCTACATTTTCAGCATCATTACCTCAGTCTTCAGTGTCACATGATCCTTCAGAAAGCATTCTAATATGCTGGTTTGCTATTCAAGAAACATTTTGTTACTATTATTATTAGCCTATTATTATCAGTATTTAAAACAGCTGAGTACATTTTTTTTTCAGGATTCTTTGATGAATAGAAAGATCAGCATCCAAAGATCAGCATTTATCAGAAATAGAAAGCTTTGGTAACATAATGTACTATATCATTCAAAAGACTGGAGTCAGTATCATTTTATTTATTTATTTATTTTATTTGAAATGTCTTTTTGCTGTACTTTGAATTAAATAAATGCAGGCTTGGTGAGCAGAAGAGACTTCTTTAAAAAACATTTAAAATCTTGTTCAAAAACCTTTGACTGCCCTGTTGAAAAAAATAGCATATGCTGGTTAGGTAGGTTTTGATGCTGGTTTAAGCTGGTCCTTAGCTGGTTTATGCTGGTCCTACAGGGTGGTAGTTTTGTTCAACTAGACGATCAAATTATTACGCCATAGGCCGATAGCAAGGGGAATTTAGAATTGTTACCATGTAAAATTTCTTACAGTGATAAAACCCCAGAACTTAACCCTAACTGCACAGCCTACAGTAGAATATTTGACCTGCAGACAGAGGGAGCCGTTAACTAGAGTATCGGTTAGTAGCTGTCATGACGTGTAGGGGCAGTGCGAGGGCCGCGAGCGGTGAAGTTGCGCTCATCTGGATGTTCACACACGTACACACGCGCACCGAGTCTCACTGAGGAGTCGGACTCGAGAAGTCCATCAAATAAAGCACCAGGAGACTCTGCCAAGCAATTTAGTTGGGCTACAAGGAAGAAAGGCGCCACGAATGGATTGTACTCTTTATTTAACAGAGGATTTTTCTCACTGATGTTTGATTTGAGAAGAATAAATCCTCTTACCTGGCGCGCACCCTTCAGGATTTGTTTGTCAACTTAAGATGGGATCGGGACTTAGGATGGGATATAGTTTTTTCATTGTGCTGCTTATATACGTACTCATAGCGGGCTGCAGAACAGAAAAGGGGAATATTACCGTAGCGGTGATGCTGCCCGACAATCTGAAGTATTCGTGGGCATCGCCGCGCGTCCTCCCCGCGATCCGTATGGCGCAAGAGAAAATTCAGAAGAGCGGACTTTTAAGGGGACACACAATCAACCTCCTTAACTTTAGCACGGAGGATTCCTCAGGTTCCTGCTCGGAAAACGAGGCACAGATTATCGCCGT
Source organism: Labeo rohita (assembly GCF_022985175.1). Taxonomy (NCBI): domain Eukaryota; kingdom Metazoa; phylum Chordata; class Actinopteri; order Cypriniformes; family Cyprinidae; genus Labeo; species Labeo rohita. The sequence goes on from NC_066873.1 coordinate 7,898,643, forward strand.
GGACACAAAACTTTACAACACACCAGATGCGTTCATCGGACCCGGCTGCACTTACTCGGTCGCGTCCGTCGGACGGTTCGCGTCCCACTGGAAACTCCCCCTGATAACCGCGGGAGGACCAGCGTATGGTTTTGATAGCTCGGACGAGTTTAAAACTATTGTCAGGACGGGCCCGACCACTACGAAACTGGGAGACTTTGTCAGTTATCTGCACGCGCATTTTAACTGGAGCACTCGCGCGCTGATGATTTATCACGACCTCAAACAAGACGACCGGCCTCATTACTTCCTCTCCGAGGGCATTTACATGATTCTGCGAGACGAAAATATCACCGTGGATGCTTTCCCTTACGAAGATCCACAGACTTTCAGTTATAAAGACATCATCACATTTATAAAGGACCACGGGAGAAGTAAGTTTAGATTCAGTTCAACAAAGATTCGATGATTCGAGCCACTAAAATAAAAAAGTACCATCGTCCTTTGATGTAAAGGTACTGAATTCATATAGCATGGTGTTTACATTTTACTCCAAAGCGCTTAAAAGATTATCATGGTACTTCCACAACGCATGTCCAAATCATTGCAATACAACTATTATTAAAAAAAAAACAAAAAAACAAACAAACAAAAAACTCAATGTAGCTATTTTAAAATACACAACGGCCAAGTAAAAAAAGCTCTGATGATGTTATTTGAAATGCCATGATACATTAATAAATGCCATCTAATGAATACTGTCCCATGCTACCCTACTGAAATGTTCAGTTATAAACATAATATATAGATATACAAAATGTGCCGGATTAACTTTATTTCCACTCAAACTGACAGTTAGAAAATGACTTTCACAAAAGGTTACCACATTAAACACCCTTTTTTATGTAAAATTCAGAATGCAATAAAGCTATAGTCATACAGAATTTATCTTGATTAACTTTCTGTTTTAAAGATACAAATATATGTTTAGATTAAGTTTATTTGCATATTTATACTGTATGTTATTGTACATTAGTACATCATATGATACTTAAAAGAAATAGTACTACCATGAGTACTACCTTGGAAAATACCATATCAAAACACCACAATATTACTATGTGGTTCAGGCATTGTTACCCCTCCTGTCCACACACACACACACATGCAAACGGATTACCTTTTTTAAATCAATAAAGCGTCTTTGTGTTATTGCATAAAGCATCCCTCCACTGCAACCACATTGATATTCTTGATCCAATGCATCTAAAATCTGCAGACTACAATGATGCATTGATCGCTTTGGTTTAAGACTGACACCACCTGTGTTCCCCCAGGCTGTATTTTTGGCCCTGTGGTGAGAGTTATTTACAGCACCACCAAAACAGGAGGGCATGCACCCTATTCACTGTTAAAAAGCAATGTAGTCAACATCTATGGACACCTTGTGTATAGTTACCTACCAATTTCCAGTTCTTTAAAACTTCTTCAACTAAAACTGATTGAAAATGTGAACACAGATTTCAGAAGAAAAATTCAGCAAAAAATTCCTTGGGCAAAAGAATAACTTAAGAACTTTTTATTTTTCTTTCTTTGGGTTCTTTGTTGAACTTAAGGGGCGGCAGAGAACCCTTGAAATTTGTTATTTTCAAGAGTGTGGCTTGATTCCTTGCTTTGTTACAGTGCTTGACATTCTCATAACCCCTTGAGCTGTCAAACACAATTATTGCAGCAGGACTGCAATAATGCATGGAATGAGGAGAACTCATGTATGTCACTGAGGTCTTTGTGTCTACACTTTGGATATATATAGTGTCTTATTTTTATTTAATTCCCTGAAGATTCATACAGTACAATATATTAAACATTACAATATATTAATGCACTTTAATTTAATTTGTAAAAAAAATATTTGAGAGTAAATAAGAGAGGACACAGCTGTTCGCTGAGTTGTAGTTCGTCAACACTGATTGTGTAACAATACTGAAGGATATGATGCATTAACTCCAAACTTTTTAGATTTTGTTTATATGCGGATGTTGAGAAAGGCCAAATGCTATTAGTCTAAAATGATGATATCACAGTTACACAAGTAAATAATGTTTTATTTCCCCTTTTATTATTTTTTTCTTTTAGACAAAAAATATTTTAGATGAGAGTACTTTTGGACAGTGGAAGAAACGCTTGGTAATAAAGGAGTGTTGCAACAAATAAGCAGATTTTCACATTTAGACTTGTATGTATCTCTTTCACTATTGTTTTCTCATATCTCTTGCTAAATATATGCGCATATAAAAAGTTGCCTTGGTCTTCTAAATACAATTTAGCCATGGAAAAAATTATTTTCACCCCTCCTGGTTATCAGATGTAATTAAAGTTTTTGTTCCCAGCATCAGGACAATTGTGAACTGATGCACAATGTATATTTGATCATAGAGCTATACCAAATAATAATGTTTTGTCTGGTGAATGTTGCTCATGTATTTTTCACTTTAAAGTAAGGCCATTATTACTGATAAGCTAAATGAGACATCATGCATTGTATTTTCAGGGAGGCACCAGTGTTGCATGTGCCTCCTTTCTATGTGATGACAAATATTTGTTAAATAAAACTTGTTGAACTTACATATTTGACATATTTGTGACCCTGGATCACAAAACCAGTCATAAGGGTCAATTTTCGAAATTGACATTTATACATCAGCTAATTATAAATAAGCTTTCCATTGATGTATGGTTTGTTAGGATAAGACACTATTTGCCTGAGATACAACTATTAAAAAATCTAAAATCGGAGGTTGCAAAAAAATCGAAATATTGAGAAAATCGCCTTCAAAGTTGTCCAAATGAAGTTCTTAGTAATGCATATTGCTAATCAGTAATCAAGTTTTGATATATTTACGGTAGGAAATTTACAAAATATCTTAATGGAACATGATCTTTACTTAATATCCTAATAATTTTTGGCATAAAAAAATCAATAATTTTGACTCATACAATGTATTTTTGGCTATTGCTGCAAATATACCTGTGCTACTTAAGACTGGTTTGTGGTCCAGGGTCACATTTAGTATACAATCCAGACACTGACATAAGCACAAGAAAATTAATATTGATAAGGTTTTTTAATCTCGGCAGTGTAGCTCTTTTGATTTCAGTGACAATTAAAATCAATAGAAGATTTTGTCTGGTTAGAGGCTAAAAACAGCTGCAGCTGGCAGGCAAGATGCAGCCCATTCAGTACGGTCAGAACGCATTTACTGGTTAGATGGTCTCACTGTTTCCCATGTTGTATTTCAGGTGCCTTAAATATGCATTTTGTGAATAATTAACTGATTACATTGTATTTGCCACAGTTAAGTCATTTTCCATGAAATATCATGTATGATGTAGGAAAATGCACTGACCTAAACACAACCTCAGACTACTCATGAACTTGCAGCTTAGTTGTTTAAAAAGTCTAAATGATTCATGATTTGGAATTCCTTATCGTTTACGAACTAGGTTTGCACAACATAAATGGCTGTCTTAAGTTTTAGTCGTTATAATGTTACAAATGCGGTCTTAAGAAGAATGTTTTTTTTATGTTCTATGCCAAGTGATGTCTTCGTCAAAAGTGTAGTATTAATGTGTGTTCGGGAGTCTTCATCCCTTAGTCTAAATAAGTCAGATCAGTGGCTTTCGTTGCTGAATCCACACTGCCATGGCAACACAAATCCATGTCTCACAGTGTCTTCTTTGAACATGCAAGGCAAAGGAAAGCCCCATGCTGCTTACAGCTTTTCACAAAGATGTTAATTGTCATTTACAGCCACGTTTTTGGCAGTGTTTGATAAAGAATACTTACAATATGCTTCTTCAACACCAGCAGATAAAAAATGAAAGAAGGTTGTTTTACAGTCATTTTAATTGTATACTCTTACTAGACTGCCCCCAGATTTCTGTTGTTATCATAACCTCACTCTCTCATGTTTGGTTTTATTAGTGCTGTAGCCTATTTACTAAAGTAAGTACGTCACAAAAATAAGCGATATCATCAGTACATGACTTTTATCTGATAATATTTACCGTATCCTTTAGTAGCCTTGGAAGCAGTTCACCATACCTAGATAGTTCTGACATTTAACTACGCTGTTATAGTGTGTGAACATTTAGAACACTTTTATGGCTAATTGCTTGCAGTTGCTGTTTTACTGTTAGCTTGATTGGCTGCTCGCAGATCCTGATTAGCCATGTCTTGTACTCATTGGTAAGATGCATTTACTAACATTTTGCAAATAAATAGTGAGAGAGCGCCATGTACAACGATTTGAGCTGGATTTAACTTCAGTAATGTTAAGGTAATAAATCCAAATCCAAATCTGAAATAAGCTTTTGTAATAATCCAAGCTGTGGCAGAGAATGTAGTGGATATGATTGTGACAGACAGAACACCTGCTATTGTCAGACTGGTGGTCTAAAAGCAGCTTAAACATTTGTCAACCCTAACCCATTCATTAATTACATTGTCATAACTAATTACTAATAAGAGTCCCCACACAACATCAATGAAAACAGCAGACATTTACGAAAATTGGGTATTGAGTAGCTGTACTAACGAATGCACCCTTTTAATGTTAATGGGCCAACTTGAAAACAGCCCACAGATATGTTAAAAGAAAATTGTAGCTTTATAACTTAGTGGAATTGTTTATTTTGATTACTAATAATATATTTGCCTTTTTATTGAACATAACTGAAAAGTATGTTTTATATTGTCATTGCAGTGTTTTATAAAAGCATGGTCACTGTAAAATCACTAACACAGTTTAGTGTGTAAGAGCCTGAGGTAAATTCACTGTAGAAATCTCCAGTGTTTGGTTTTTATATATTGGTATCATATAGGCTTTACATATGAAGAGTTCAGATGCAAAACCAGCTAAAAGCCATCTCGGTCAAAAGTGAGATAATGATACTGAGTGAATGCTCCTGACACATAGTATAAGTCCATCAAATACTTTTACTTCAAACTCGTTAAATTCCAGCCTCAGGCCAATCAGAAGTACCAGTGCTTACATAGAAACCTATACAAAGTAGCCAGAAAGAAATGCTAATTTTAAAGAAATAGGTCAGATGGATTTAGAGGCTTTTGCATCTGAACTCTTCATGTATAGCTGCATAAACCATTTTAGATGTGTAAAACCTTCAATAAGGGGATAATTATTTATTCTTTCAATAATACAGCATTTCTGTTTGATGTGCTGACGATCTTAAAGAATATTGTAAAAAGCCTCCGAAATGAATTGCAAAGCCATCTCAAAGTAATAGTGGTTTCTATCCAGAGACGTCAGAATATCTCTCTCCCCTTATTCCTCAATGAGTTTCGTTGCTATGACCCTGAGGTCAGATTAATTCATGTTTTTGGTTGTTGTTGTTTGGACTTGTTGAGTTTGTGAACTCACATTCCATGCATTGATGAGATAATGATCCGCTCTAGGCTGTGAAGTGTCATCACTTTTTCTTCCTTTTTTGTTTTTGTGGCCTTTTTCCCTCTTTATTGGTTAGACGCATAGCAGTGAGACAGGAAGTGATGGAAAAATGGGATTAGAAAATGGGATTCAAACTCTTATTGCCCACTTAAGTACCGCAATTCGTTTTTTCAAAGGACATGCATCTTTTCCCTTACTTTTGGTTTAGATGTGGGAAACATACAGAGGCTTTTGTACTTATGTCCAGCTTGGTCTTATTGTTTATACAAATATATTTGTACATAATATTAAAATGTACAAAAATATGCTTTTTATGCTTGGGTAGATGCTGAAATGTACAATATAAATGTACAGGCAGCATGTCTTTTAGTTGCCAGTCACTGAAAATCCTATCTTGATCCACTTCATGAAGGTGTGCATATCATGCATTTGATTTAATTGACATAAAACCTTTGTCATAACTCTTCTTACAGGGCCAAAATGTTTCATTTTTAGCAAGTGTGGGATTTTGTGGATGCAGTTGCTATTTAGATTAGATTCCTGAATAAAGACTTGAATTTTTTTTTACCTTTTCCTCAACATAGTATTATGGATTCTAAAAGTGCTTTTTAGCATGTTCCAGTGCTGTTGCAGTCATTCAGTGTTTAATTGTTCAAATGTCAATCCATCAGCGTGAGCAATAATAATGATGCCTTCCTGATTAATCTGTTTCTAAATCATAATTTAAATTATATTTTTATAATGGTAAAAGGTTCAGTTTGACAATTAGACGTTAGAAATCACTGAAAGCCTTGATGAGAACATTTGGGATTTCAAAATTTCTGATTTTCTAAAGGTTACGTTTCTTGAACCTACATATTTTCACCTCTCAAATGAATGAAAGCAGATTAAAACCAAATGTCCAATAGCTGAATAGGAGACAATGCCAAGCTGTGTTTGTGTGTGTGTATATGAAAGAGCGAGCATTAGGTCGCTCAAACGTTTGAACGATCTATAACAGATGCGGGGTGCTACACAAGCTCCAAACACACACCTAACGCACAAACAATAGACCAGAGTGTGCATGTTTCACTCTTAAAAAGACTGCAGTTAAGGGAATTATACAGTCCTTTTTAAAAATCCAGCTCACAGCACATCAAATTCAGATATGTCTGAAAAAGATGATAGGGTGAATCAATATATCTTTTATATTTCTTTATTTAATATAAGCATATTTTCAAAGAGTCAAAAACAGTGATGTCAGTGTTGTTTGCCACCAGTTGTGACAATTTCGAATAAACAAAGCACCACTGAGCATCTTTTGTGTAGTGCACAAAACAAACAAATGATTTTGGCACAACTAACAAAATGACCTAGTGCAAACATGCAACAAATCGCAAAAACCACATGCACATTTCAGAACCTCATCATAGACTCTTTTGAAACAAAATGTTCTCAGACAGTTTTCATGGGCTTTGTATCAGCCAGGCTCAAGCAGATCCTTATAAATTCTATAACACCGCTGAACATTTTCCTTGCCTTTTTGTACATTTGTCTTGGAGCATGTCCAGGAGACAGCAGGGCTACTTGGCATGCATTTGTCTACACTATGCTGGAAGAGCTGAGGATTTGGGGGCTGAGAAGTAGACTGGGGCCGGCTTTGGTCTAACACTTAAGGAAATGTCTGCTAACTGGGAGTCTGGCCCCTGAGCTGGCAGAAGCAGTACTGAAAGACACTGCTAATGGAAATAATGCCCATAGCGTACACGCCAAGGAAAACATACACACACATATGTAGAAGATTTCACGTGTGCATCAATATGGAGCCATGCAGCGAGGAAGAGTACACCTCTGTGCTTCGATCCATGCTCTTAAGAGCTAGGAGCAACCCACAATTTATTTTCATTTGGGCATCCAGCTTTTAGCAGTACTTGAAACCAAAATCAACGAATACAATTTTTTTTTTTTTAAAAAAAAAAAAAAAAAAAACGTAGATAGAAGTCCTGTTATCAGATCCTACTCTCCGTAATTACCAAAACCAAATCACAATCAGCCATGATAAATCAGACATACCATTTTGAATAATACAAAAATATATTTAACTTTTTAACAACATTCCATGTCATTTTACAGTAAAATATGTACCATTTTTGGAAGTAAAAAAGAACAATGGAATTTACAGTGAAAAGCATTAAAGGGGTCATCGGATGCAAAGTTCACTTTTACATGTTGTTTGAACATTAATGTGTGTTGACAGTGTATGTACACATCTACCCTATAATGATAAAAATCCATGCAGTGGTTTTTAATTAATCTGTAAAAATAATATCGTCACACCAAAAAAGATGGTGTCACACCGACGGAGGCCGCTCCTGCGAAAGTTGATTGACATGAGCATCTCACCTCAGACCCGCCCTAGATCAGCTGTAACAGTCTGACCTCCATTGTTTCGATGCCGGAGCAGGGATGTAGAGTAGACAAAAATATCTCAGATTGAGCGATTGAGGTGTTGTGGTGCTAGATGTAATAATGAACATACTGGTCATCATTTACTCCTGGCATCTGAGCCGCTAAAGATGCAGTGGATTAACGTTACGTTTGTTTGTGAAGGGAATGTGCCTCCTGATCTACATAAATGCGTCCATGTTTGCGCAAATCATTCGTGATCCAGCTTCACCTACAGCAGAAGTGAGTATAAGGGTTTTTTATGAATCTCTGCAATCACCTTTCTTAATAACACGCTAATTAGCAAGTTTCGTGGCTAAACGCGCTAAATGCGGCTAAAGTAAACAGGCTCATCACTCCACAGAGAGAAGAGAGGGGCGGGGCGAGCAGAGCTCATTTGCATTTAAAGGAACAATCCATCAGAATGGGTTGAGTTTTGCAGAGCTCATTTTGACAAGGTAAAAAGGGTGTTGTTTTACACAACCATTGAGAATTTTTAACCAAAGTGTATTATAGACTTTTAATTTAGACCCTAAAGAATCATATCAACTTGTGAAAAATGGGCATCTGATGACCCCTTTAATTGACATTCCCAGAATTCCGTTTGTGACACTTCACATTTTGTTATTTTGTTTAAATAAGTTTCTTAATATATTTTGTAATCTATTATGCATATTAAGATTTTATGTTACAACTTATGTTTAATTAATGTTTATTGCATTAGTTTAGTATGTGTTGCCATGATTGTGTTTCTGTTTTTAGTATTTAACTTGTGATGAACTTGTGGCTTTCTCTATACTACTTGTGTTATTACAGTGGATGTTAAAGTATATGTCAAAGCTAACAGATTTTAGTAGCAGCGTGTTTTATTTTTTTGTAAATTCCAAATTTAGACTAAAGCTTACCGTTTGTTCTGTAAATGTGTTTACATTTTTACAAATGTGTTAAGTATTTTAACAGAACTATTCTTGCAATTACCCCCTTTTTTAACAGCGTACTGTTGCTCATACATTTGGTAATGATTGCAAGAAACTCCAAACCCCTAAGTATTAAACTTTGCACAACTTGTCACGCACCATTTGTGTTACACACATTGATATGACATCAAACTGTGGCATTAAGGAAAGGCGTGCTATTACCTTTTTAAATTATATCATCAGACTTACATTTTTTCCCTGAACTGCAATAAAACTGGCAACTCAAATATGCTTACACTGAAAGAAAACAGCCCAGAAATGTGAATGATTTAGGATATCATAAGAATACCAGTTATATTTGTGTTTAAAAAAGTAAAAATATTGTTTCTATCGAAAATGTTTTTTGATTTTCCTTTTTTTCTACCACAGTTGTGTATGTCTGTGGGCCTCTACAGACATTTTTCCAAATAATGAAGCTCTTTGAGGATGACGTGAAGAACCCAGAGGACTACGCCATCTTCTACCTTGATGTGTTTGCAGAGAGTTTAAGTGGCGATGCTCCATTGCCCTGGCAGGGTTCAACAATGCAGTGGAATGACCCCATCAAACTATTTCAGGTATAATTAATTATTCAATAATCAATAATAATAAAATAATTCCGATAATAACTACTAAGCTTTAGCAAAGTAGAAACAGTGGCATTTGTCTGCTTTAGAGATTGATCGAGTAGGTGCTTAACACTTTAAATTGTCTTCTACCTTACATTATGATTCTTTTTTTTTTTTTTTTTTTTTAACATTAATGTACTTCTTTAATGCAGAATTTAATTTAAAGGTTTTTGCAAAGTTGTTTTGACAGGTTTTATTAATTTGACTAATACTCAGTTGAAAAGCTTTCCTGGTTGCTTTGATTGTGAATAATCCATTAGGCTTCCATTTACTTAAATGAGTGTTTTTGCAGTCATTTCTCTTGAGGTTGATTAATGCAGCTAGAATGAAGAACCATGAAATGTATGTTATATAAAAATATTACTTTTAGAAGTAACAGTAATATTGCACAGTAAAACCAAGTTACTTTTTCAGACAAAAAGGTCCAATTATGTCCCTAGAAGCATGTTTTTGGGACCAACCATCTTTCACCGACCCAACCTTATCTCACTTAAATTGGCAATGAAAAGAAGTTGTTTAATGAAAGGAACATTTTATTTTATACTTGCACTTAAATCAGCAGAGAATGTATATTATTTGTAGTAAATGTCCACATCAGCACCACATTTATTGATTGTTTTTTAATTGTCAAAAGGCTTTTGTTTTGCCATTTTTTTTCTTAAACCATCTTCAGAGTTGCCATCAAAATAATTTTGTGCCATTAAATGTACCCTTTCTTGTCATGCTTTTTAAATTTAGTCTTTACAAAAATGTTATTGACAGATAATTGAGTCTTAGGGACCATGTAGAGAAGTCTTTTAAACTTGATTTGGAGCTGTTCCTTTGGCAGTTTAATGTGCATTACACAACATCCTACTGTGATCAGCAAGTTCTAACCTTTTTTAGGTTGAATTCTGTTGCTAGAAATGTATTGAACATAATTTCATTGTTTTAAATATTGAGGACCAACTAGGACTTCACAGTTTAAGTCAATTAATATTAGTGTAGTAAACATTTTTTATCTTTACAAAATGAATGACAGAATATTAAAAATATTTGTATTTCGAACATGAACAAAAGTCTTATGCGTTTGGAACTAAATAAGTGTGATTAAATAATTTTTGGTACTATCCTGGTAATTTGATTTTGCTACCACATCTTTGAATACATTAGTTAGTCATTAATGGAGCATTCAGTGCCTGAACCTTATGTTCGAAAATGACTGACTTTAATGTGTCTTACATTTTCAACAACTCTTGTGTTTTGCCACTGAAAACTTTAACATTTGAGTATGAAAAGACAGTGACCATGTGTATGTAGTGTCAAGGTGTCAGTATCATAATGCAGTGAAGAATAAAGGTCTGTACTTAATCCTAGGGGTGGATGGTTTGACAAAAATCAAGTATTACATCATAGCATGAGTAATTTTATATCCTACATGTGTTTGTTTGTTTGTGAACTGAATGCATGCAAACTGAAATTAAACATATTAGTAAAAGATGTCTCTGGTAGAAGGAACAGCTTCACATGTAATACTTAAAACTATGAATCATAAGAGTATACGCTAAAAGTATGACCAGATGAAATATGCACAAAGACAGAAGGATGCATTTTGAATTATGTGTTTTCAGTACAATTACAATGAAAAGAGAATAGTTTAAAAATAAAGGTTTCATAAAATGGTCTATATGACTTGTTAACTATACATTAAATACTCTGAAGATATATAATACACTGTAAAAAATAGACTGAAATTTAAGTTGTTAAATGTGTAATTCATATTTTGAAGCAGTTGATTAGGTTCACAAATCCAGACTAAATGATTTGTTCACTGACTCAACGAATGAGTTTAACTGCTGTCTATCAGTAAAAAATTACTTACATTTTAATCTTCTCTTTGCACTAAGCTATCAAATGATTTGAATTACGCACAAGTCAGGAAGAAGTCGACGGGAAAGTGACAGAATTTACATTTTCGGATGAAACATCCTTTTAAAAAGTTTTTGTCAGTTGAAAAAAACAAAAAGCAAAAACCAAATGGGAAATTTCTCAGTGAATATTTGCCTGGGGGTAATCATGTTGTGTTCTTTTCTTGACTCTTAGCTATCTGCTTTTTTCTCCATCTCTCTAGTCTGTGTTCATTGTAACGTACCGGGAGCCAGACAGCCTTGAGTATACCGCTTTTCGCAAAGAACTCCACAAGAGAGCAATGCAGGATTTTAATGTAAAATTGGAACCCTCAATGGTGAGTTGCTCATAAACAAGATCAGGTTTTGGCATATATGCACAGCCATCTGTCACATCAGATTTAATCAGAACATTTGTACAGACTAGCGTAGTTCTCTTTTGGCTTTCTGTCACTGTCTTGAAAATATTGAACATTCTGTTCAGCTCTATAGGCTTCGGGAGCTAAACTGTGTTTCCTTTTACCGCAAGATCAGATATGACACTTAAAAGCGCTTGAATCATAAGTTTGGCTTCCTCATGTCAGTCCTATTTTCCTGAATCAGCTGTACCCTTTGACAAAAGTCGGAAACAACTCCCCGAAACCCTAGATCCACACGTAGCTGCCAAATTAAAACATTCAGGAAATGAATCCTTAAAGTCTTTGAGTACATACTAAAATGGACTGCAATTATCAGAAATTTATAAATCAAATTTCTGCTAACAATAATTATACCAAATATATAATACCTATCCAGTCTATCCTGAATTCTTTCGATGTCTACAGCTTCTCCAAAATATATTTGGGCACATAATCTCTTAAACACACTTAAAAATATCTCAGTGTCACTACTAAGCTATTTTTGCAATGACTTTTAACCAGCTTCTCGCAAGGTGATTTTTAGTACGTCTACAAAGTTACTTCTCCTCAAGATTACACAGAGGTGTCCTCATAGAGGAATTTTTAATATTCATATGAATTTAATTTACTTACAATGGCATTACAACTTCCAAATGTGGCTTATACTGTTTGGGGTCACTGTATGTCGGAGTAAACATTTCTAATAATGTGACAATATTTTTAATTTATGTCTATGGTTTATAATAAAATTATAATATCATTTGATTTTATAAGAAATATAAGGGTATCTTACAGTACCCTCCCCATGTCTGTACAGGATGACATGCAGTTTTAGGTTCCTTGATGTTTCCCTGTAGTAAATCTCTGTTTTGGTATTCCTCAGATGGATTTTATTGCCGGCTGTTTCCATGATGGTTTTGTGCTATATGCAAAAGCCCTCAGTGAAGCGTTAGCAGACGGCGTGTCTCAGAACGATGGAATCAACATAACTGTGAGAATGCAAAACCGCAGGATCTGGGGTGTGTTGAGTGTTTTTGATTTATGAATGCAAAGATATATGTCTGATAAAAGCATTCAGAATATGACCCTATGATGATTTGACGTTCATTTCAATAAGATGATCGTAGATTACAACATTTAAGCCCTTCACAGTTTAAGGACGTGATGACAAGTAACTCAGTTTTTAACAGCAGTGTCAAGCTGGAGTGTTTTGGCAACTCCGCACAGATTCTTTTTAAAGTGAGCAGAGGACTTGTAAGAGCTCTTCTGAGGTTGATGTCGGTAAACTCGCAGCCTCTCTTGCAGGGAGTGTAGAGGTCAGAGTCCTTGATTTAAAGCATGTCCCAACTAGCTTGTGGATGGAAAATCTGTTTCTAATACACAACCCATCTGCTGAGCCCTCTCCCTGGAGGAAACTACACACATTGTGCCAAACACATACAGGAACCAGGCAGAATACTTGAATGCACTACAAAAACAATTTTCCTTAATCAGTATTTCAGTAAAATATTCAAACATACTTAAAACAAGATAATTTTAGAGAGAACAGAATATATCTTGAATTACATATTTCCTGCTCATGTAACTGTGGCCACAATGTCTGTTTTTTTTCCTTCTGCATGTCATTTGCGGGGCTCCGTAGAAAAACTGAGATCAGTTCAAGACACATAGATGCTTCTTAACTAAATTGATCTGAATTTCAGTACATTCAAATATTTTTCTTCACAGCTTTCCCCCACGTTATGTGTGGGGCTCCGTATTTTTCTGTTTTCAAAGAAAAAACTTAATTCAAGATATGTTCAAGATAGATTCTCTTAATATTTAAAAAGTCTTAAACGAGACCTATTATTGTCATACGGCATGAGCAATAAACTAAGTTCTCTTTCATGTCTTATTGCACTTAAACTGTAAAATGTCTTCTCTGAGGCTGGAACTCTAAACAGTGTTCTGTGCTGTCCAGCCAAAGACTTTTTATCATGCTTTTGCTCAAACTTTTGCCATGGCGTTAGAACTGTTACACTGTTGTCACTCGCGAAAACAAAATTATGGCGCTGTGGGAGGAAACGTACAGATTAAGGGGCATTAATATTATAAACAAATCCCCTTCCTACGTTGGGGGGGCAAATCTGAGCAGCTCGTTTTTTTCACATTCTTGTAGATGAACTGGAGACCCGATTATAGCACTCAAACATGGAAAAAGTCTGATTTTCATAATATGCCCCCTTTAATTATTTTACACAATTTTGCTTCTTCATGTTTTTTTTTTTTTTAAATACTGTCATAATTGATATCTCAGTTACTTCTCCTAAAGAGGAGTGTAAGCTTTCACACATCTCCTTTAGAAAATCAAATGAGAGATTCCAGTGTCCACGAACATTTGAGATTTTGCAATGAACTCTAATATAAAATTCTTCCAGCAACAGAAGATCTGAGCAGTGCTACCCACATCAAATGTTTCTCTATACTCTTATTGTATATGCACAATTGTCTCTTTTAAATTTTATTTAAAATATTAGAAACAGTTCATATATAAAACAATCGAGAACTCTAGTAAGTGTCCTGTGGAAGCGCTTTCCTCTAAACAATAATTTTTTCTCTATGTCTTAGACATTTTTGTTGGCTTACAAAGAGGAAACAATGTGTGACCTTTTTACTTTATAACTTTAAAAGCAACATTCAAATAGAAATGTTTATGTGATCCCTGGGTTTGTGTTTGTTTATCACAGGGGTGACTGGCCTTGTTAGCACAGATCAGAACAATGCCAGATACACAGATTTTAGCCTTTGGGCAATGACTAACCTGAAAACTGGACAATACGCAGTAAGTAGAATGTCTACAAATTCAGTCAACTCATTAATACAGAACAGATGGATTCTTATTTAAACGTATATAACGACAAGCTACTCTGTTTTGGGAAATACATTTAAAGCTGTTGTTATATGAAATTGGCTGTTAGGTATCAGTAAATTTACTAGTGTACAAAATGTTGTTAACAAAATGTTTGAAAATGCTTTTTTTTTTTTTTTTTTTTTTTTTTTTTCAACTACAGCAAAATACTATAGTTTACCTTTGGAATCAAAAGGTCTCTGCTGTTGCCAAATAAGATTTTCAGAGCCCCTGAGTTTTAGCAATAGTAACTGTGATGTCTGCTTTTGCAAGCATCAGAAGTAACATTATGAATGATGCAGCTTTCCTGTGGAATGTTTACATAATAAAAATCTTTTTGATAGACAGGGTGACAATAAATAACAATGGTTAAAGATTTGAGCATATGTAGAACAACAGTCTTATTTAACCCACTTGCCACATTTTCCATAATTACTGTACATGTGGCTGTGGTTGGACGGCTCAGCATACCAAATAATGTGTTGCTTAAAAATGAAATCCTTTACTTGCTGTTCAGTCCTAATCAAAAGCATGTGTTCATGAGCTTGTAAGTGTTTTGTTCATTTTTCAGTTTGACTTGTTCATTTATAAATGTACCGGGAGGCTTGTTTGAGTTAGAGGTCTGTTGCAACAAAAATACGAAAAAGAAACTAATGGTCATCTAGCTGGTAACAAAGCATTTGAGTTATCTGTGCATTGTTGCTATAGTTACCCCTTATGTCACCAGTATATTCAGACTTTCTTTTCATTTGCTCACTAGACAATGTTGAAAATATGCACCGTGAATCATGTGCAGAAAAACATAATATACCATAATTATGTACTTTAAATATTTTCTATCACTAACCATAGACTAAAAAAAAAGTCTGATGGGCAGGTTTTGGTATCTTTCTTTTTAATATGTGCTGCAATACAGTATGTTGGATTACACTTTATTTAATGTATCCTTGTTGTAGTGTAATTATTTTACATATAAGTACTGATATAAAGTACTGTAATGCATTTTCTACAGTATTAGAAATAGGGTTTGGTTTAAGGTTAGTTGCATGTAATTACACATAATTTACTGTTATTACTATAGTAGGTATATACACCATGTTACAAGGACATAGAAAATGTGTTACTCTGAAATGTTTTTCCAATTACGGTAAATATACTTATGAGTATTCTTTGTTACTCAGATTGTTGGTCACTACAATGGGACCAGTAAAGAAATCCTGTGGTCCCCAACAGAGAGAATTCAGTGGCCAAAGGGTTCCCCACCCCTGGACAACCCACCATGTGGATTCTCACCATGCAAGGAAGGTAGGGACCTTTTTCACTGTAAACTCACACATCTGACACTTTTGGAGATTGCTCTGACCCTTTACTCAATTTTATTGGCTCAACTGAATTAAATTTGTTTTTAGTTTGGTTTTATTTTTGACTGATGGACTTTCTATATGATGTAGTTTTCAGCGTTCGTTGGGAGATCAAGTGCTATATTGTCTGTATTAATCAGACTTACTGTAGATTACATCACAAAACTGTATCGCTTTTTTATGTTTGGGAACCTTTTCTATTCATAGTATCAGCAGTGATTCATCAAGTGGTGTAGAAGAGTGGTATAATGTGGCATATATCCAGATGCGCAATGTCGATGAGCTCACTTTCAGCATTTTAAAGAGACGACTCAAGTGCCTGGATCACAGTGGTGGAGTGATGCTTTGCAGTCCTAGTAGAGAAATGCCTGATGGGTTTAATCTGCTGCATCCTCCACAAGCTGGCACTTAGATCAGGCCCACAAAATTGGGAACTGAACAGTGCAAGCTGCATTCAACAGATTTTGTGGGCATGTTTTCGTCTTTCAACGATTTGCATAATTTCTTAAGTGAATCAAGCATCAAGTGCAAATAAATGCTATCAGCAGGCTTGATTTATTTGTTGTCAAATCCTCCTTAGTGTACCCAACAAGTTAGTTACTGAATTAAACGTTTTATGTAATTGTTTTTCAATTCCCCAGATCATCTTCCTGTCCTTGGAATAGTGGCAGTTGGGTCTGGACTGGCCCTCATCATTTTTGGAATCTCTAGTTTTCTCATCTACAGGTACATTCTTATTAACTACAAGATTTACTGTAATTACTTTAATTTTCAAATGAATTACAATACACTGCATACCTGAGGGAGGTGTTATTTAAGGGTTCAGAGTAAGACGACTTGCTCAAACCTGCAGCTGTTTCTTTTTTCAGAGTATTTACGGGAAAGGTTTCTATAGGTGCCAGAGTGAAATTTACATGATTGTTGCCAGAGCAACCGCTCAGCAGTTGTTTGAGTGAAAACATCTTCTGAGGCAAATGCGGAGAGTCTAAATATTTCAGTGCTTGTTTCGCTTGGTCAGCCAATATTTTCAACAAATATTAAGCTGTCCTATTGACCTCATTGCCTCAATTATGACTAGACCCAGATGAAGTCTGTGGACATTGAAATCTGTGGAACTGATTTTGGAAGGCAATCTGTGGAATGGGTTTTGAAAATGTGTAAACAGTGCAGAGAATTCTGGCTTTTCATTACCTGAAATCATAATGAAATTACTATAGGCATTTTTTAGACAAAAAAGGATTTTAACTATTTTATAAATGATGGGCACTCCATTTCCGTACTAAGCTACAGATATTTCTGGAGTTGTATTGGATTATAACTGATACAAGATACACACAACTTCACATACAAATTCACTTGTAGCATTTAAAATGACTGATTTTAGTTTTTAGTGAAGTAGATCTTAAATATCTGCAGTTATCAACAGATGTATATTGATAATGATGCTTCCCTATATAATAATAATATTAATAATTATAATAATCTTATCCAAAATGTTTCAAAAGTCTTCTGCATGTAGATATATATTATATATGAATTTTTCCAACTTTTTTAACATTACTTCACTTTTTAAGGTCTTTTAAAACAGTCTAGAATTTTAACGAATTTTAGAATTTCATTTATTTTTTTTCTAAAATCAGAGAGGATACTACTGAATAGTCTGGAATGACATCTTGTGGAAAAGGGAATTGTAGAAGCTGACTCACAGGTTATATAAATGGGCTCATGTCCAGTATAGTCAACACTATGAGACAAATATTGATGTTAGCTCCTCATGGCTACTAGAATAAATATTGCAGTTGCAGCAGAGGTAGACGTATTCTTGGACTTGTCATTCTCTCATCTGAGCTTGGTTTAAAAAATGTTTCTAAAATGGAAATTATATTTAAGTGCACCCGCTCACACATGGAGCACACATTCACACACAGCAGAAGTGTATCAAGTCAGAATATAAGCCGATCGACATAATTCTGCTACGATTATGCTTTGTAACAAGAGCAGTGGAATTGTTATGCTGCTTGCCCTTGAATTGTCCACTTAATTCTTTCAAAGGAAACACCATAGATGTTAACCTTACATAAATTCATTTGACAGATTATTTTCTCAGAAGTAATATACACTGAATGTAGTTTTTCATGGCACTCCCACCATGTTTTACCAAGAACAGATTGTTGATTATTAATGAATTATTGGTTAATATTGGTGCTATAATAGTAACTGTTGACAAGGGTCAAGGGATAAAACTAAGAACGTAACATTTAGCAGGAATGGCGCCATGCTGGTGCAAATGAGAGGAACCATTGATGGTTTTTCACATGGAAATTATGACCAACTTGTGTGGAGTCCCATAATTAATATGTCATATTGCCTTAGCCTGAAAACATTTTGATGTAATATATTTGTTCTATTAATTTTTTACAAATAATTATATTAGGTAAATATTAACCACAGGGTGCTTCGGTCTATATTTATTATGTATTTGGAAAAAACCTTTATATCTCACAAAGTCAAAATAAATCTTGTGGTTTACCATCACTGAGAGCTGTTTATGTGAGGAACAGAGCAAACTTTAGGTCATTATTCACTGTAATTCTGCCCTTAGTCCTCATTTACTTAAAAAAAAGAAAAAAAAGAAGCATGTTCACATTCTCAAAGAAAGTCGTACAGATTATTAAAATGATTAATTTTTTTAATGCATAAACTATTATTTTTATTAAAAAAACAAAACAACAACAACAACAGCAATGAAAAAACACCACAAATACAATTGCAGTGAGCAATGTTTGTAGAAAAACAACTGAAAATGTAATATTCATAAGAGCTACACAGACCACAAATGTCAAAATAGAAATATGCCATTTGCATCCACTTTCCTATACACTATTGTATGGTTTAT
Source organism: Labeo rohita (assembly GCF_022985175.1). Lineage (NCBI taxonomy): Eukaryota > Metazoa > Chordata > Actinopteri > Cypriniformes > Cyprinidae > Labeo > Labeo rohita. The sequence continues at coordinate 7,917,527 of NC_066873.1, forward strand.
TCAGGATATTTCTGCTGCTCTGCTGCAAATCCAACTATTTCTTGCCACTCATCCAAACAGTTTCCAATCTACAACATTCCCTTAACCCGATGCTTCATAGAATTTCAGCATTTTAGAACAAGGATTTTCCTTTTGGCAAACAGCTGAGCATAAATTTTTGAACCTGGCTCTTTAATATAAAGATCCTGCCGAGGTTTTTTCCAACTCTCTGCCTCCAAAATCTGGTCTACAAAAACAAATAAAGGTGCTTGTTTTGGGGCTTACCAGGGTGGCTCTTAAATCGAGTAAAACCCTGTTGAAATGCAGACGCTGCAGTACTTACACACTACCATCTGGAAGTGTTTTACACCTTTTAGATTGTAGTGGAATGTGTGGGGGTTGCTTTATTTTCTTGTACTTTGTTTTGAGTGCTCTGAAACTTAATTACGATTCTCTTCATTGATATCCTCCTTTCGCAACTCTCAGACCACATCCGTAAAACATTCAGAGATTGATTTGTAATAAAAAAAAGCAATCTTTGCTTTGAATAGAAGCTGTTGAGAAATAGCAGGTCCTCTGAGAGCTCCTCCAGATGTGTTGATTCACTTGGAAGTTGCCCATGTATTTATCCACATGGCTGGCTGGACTGCTTGGTTTACTTGCGTTTAAAAATAATATGCTGGAAAGGGCACGACATCAGTGACCCCAAGACTGGCTCACATTTTATCGCCCCATCAAACTTCAACTCAGTCTACTGCAAAAATTGTTTCCACCTTAGTTTTATCTTACATGGACTTTTAGTGCAAGGGTTATTTAAACTAATTGTGTTAAATGAAATGGTATTTCCAAAAAATGTTCACGGTTCTTACAAAGGCACATATCACTCTTACTATACTATTTCAAAACCACTAACCCACAATATTAAAGTTTAGCCATCACTCGTCCTGCACCGTTGATGATATACAAGATCTAAAATCTTAAATCCAGCAGATTATAGCAAAACACACACACACACACAATCCCATAGATATTAAGGGAAGCATTTGAGCCACAACTAGAAACCATAATATCATAGAGACCTGAGAGTGGGGTCTTCTGGCATGGGACAAAACCATCAAGAACACCCTAGCAACCACATAGCAATGCCTTAGCAACCGCTCGGAACACATTAGCAACCACATAACAACATAAAAACTGCTCAGAAAACCTTTGCACCCACATAACAACACACTGGAAAATGTAAAAATCTAGTTCAGCATCTAATGTTGCCAAAACAGTTTTCTGTTTGCACTGGTCTTTCATAGTTTTAATCCAATCTGTTTTTTTCTAGGAAACTGAAGTTGGAAAAGGAGTTAGCTGGGATGCTTTGGAGGATACGGTGGGAGGAACTGCAGTTTGAAAGTCCTAACAAATATCACAAACGCGCAGGCAGCCGTCTCACTCTTTCCCAGGTACAAGTACTCTCTGGTATTCTCGTATTTTGGATAGAGCTGCATAAAACTGATGTGTTTTCCAGTTGGACACCTCCAAACCAGATCTAAAATTCATTTTAAAAGTACAAGGATCAAATCTATATTTAAAAGACGAAAATGTCTTTAAGTTTCTGTTTTTGTATAAACAACGTTGAATAAAAGAGGTTTCCTCCTGTTTCAGCCCATGTCCATATGGTTTTAATTTATCTCATAAAAATGCCTTTTTGGACTTGGCTGTAATTCCTGGCACTGTTTTGCCATGTCCATTTAAAACGGCATTCCTTGGGAATTACAATGATGGCTTAGTCAGTTAGCTGGCCGCAAAAGGTAGCCTGATTTAGTTAATCTGAATTCTCTTTCTTTTTAAATAGAGAAGAAACAAATTTATAACAAGCTCACAGGTTTGCTCCTATTTACAAATCTGTTTGAATGCCAAAACAATTAAAAATGGAATAAATACCCTGTAATATTTCAATTCATGTAAGATAAATGGAATATACTAGACACAGATCAGACTTGATCAAAATCTTTACAGTTTACACATTATTGACACATTGCACATTCTTCAGTTTTACAGTAACAGACTCATATTAAACAACTGTTAAAATAAGCTTCAGTTTGACTGCCTGGTCTCCTACTCAAAACACATTATGTGTCATGATCTGCTGTGGATTATTAGCAGATGTATTGTTTTCCTAGTAAACTCACACACATGCAGACACGGACACATATACAATGGTTTTTATTAGGTTCTTTTGGCCTCATACTTGGAACATGCGTTTTGAAGGCCAATGCGTTTTCCAGACCACAGTATACAGTATTACACATTTTGGAGTCCCTTTCCAATTTGTTCCACACCATTGGACTGAATGTATGATTCATTCTACTCCCATGATGTTATTCAAATTAAGCTTTTAATGCTTTCCTTCTCTTCGTAGAATAATTTTTAATGCTAAATTGTTTAATATTTCTTTTTCCTTTTTCTGTATATTAAGAAGTGCCACTCTGTCTCAATTAAGCTAATGTCAGTTTTCAGAGTCTTTGGAAAAAAAACATTTGGTGTGAAGCATTAAAATGCACCTTGTGTCTTTTAGTCAGCTAAAACTACAAAAGAGTCCAAAAGTGCTCTGGATATTTTCCATTAAACCTGGAAGTAAAATGTTAATTTCATTTTAAAGATTTGGTGTGAAATTAAGGATAATATTTATTATTGTTAATAAATTTTTTTTTTTTTTAATTATTGCAATTATTAACTGTTTTTAGGTCATCAATTTTGTGACAACTGTGACTCGGATCATGTAAGCTGTATACAAAAATAAATCATTGTTAATTTTAACAATTACATTTTAACAAAATTAAACGTTTTACTCCAAATGCTATTCTGATCATATAATTTGCAACAAACAGTATTGTATATAATTTAAAAAACAGAAATGGTTGTTTCAGACATTTGGACCCCACTATATATGTTTTCTTTTCTGATATGCATAATGAAACTACTTTGTCTTAAATGCTGGTTAGTATTGCATTCTCTTTATTTCCTTTCCAGAGAGGTTCCAGCTATGGCTCCTTGATAACAGCTCATGGAAAATATCAGCTATTTGCAAAAACAGGCTATTTTAAGGTGCGGCTGAGTTCTTCTGACATCCTCCCTCTGCTGTACACCCACACACATGTGTATTCACTGGAGAAATGGAGAGTGGGTGCACTACCAACTCAATGTGTTGCTTTAAGATCACACTTCAATGTAGCTTTGCAGCTCCAGAGTCGATCCACAATTCTAGGTGTGCTATGATGGAATAATTGGATCACGAATGTTAAAATAGCAATAACGTAAGTTACGTAAATAATGTAAGACTGCAGTGTGCAGGTGTATTATTTATAGAATTTTATAGAATTTTTTTGTCATGACATCTTCATGATATCTTTGTTGTTCATTAGTTAACATTAGTTAAATACATTAGTTAATGAACTAAGAATGAACAATACTTCTGTGATAACAACCAACTGGATGTGCATTTTCCCTCTTATTTTACATGACTAAATATTTAAATAATTAGATACACAATATGGATTTGACTTAAAATTATTTAATAGCACTTTAAACACAAAGCTTCCGCAAAGTCAAGTCACCTCTGTTTATATAGAGCTTTATACAATACAGATTATGCCAAAGCAGCTTTATGCTGTTAAACAGAAAAATAGTGTCAATTTGGCAAACAAAATTATATTTTGCTGTAAAAAAGAACAGCATTTAAAAAAAAAACAAATCCTAACAAACGGCTACAAGCCTAGACAAAAGTTCAGACAAGATGAACATTTAAGGCATAATACACAGTCCTATCTCTAATTACACAGCTTTTCTCCACATAAATAATAATGAGGACATAAATGTCTGTTTATTATCTTAAATCCAGTGTACAAAACAGACGTTCTGGCAACAAGACGAAGACTTCAACAATATTTCTACAGACCTACTATTATAACTGAGGTCCTCTGGTTTAATTTTACAGTAAATACAGTTGATAACTGAGGCGCAAGATGATATAAGTCACATTTGAATGAAACAAGAGATGTAATATGACACATGTGAAAGAAGTACCGGAATATCAGAATATTATGACTAACAATCAATGTCTCTTGTCCCCATAGTTATGTATGTGGTAAAAAGTTGTATAATAAGTATACCTATACCTCATTGTACCTATTGTACCTTACCTTTGTTTGCTGAATATATACTGTAACAAATATATTTCTCATTGTCAGTTCATATATTAACTAGTGTTAATTAATGTTACCTAAGTCATAATGCATAGTCAGCCTGTAATTATTGCAAAGTAAAACCTGACAGAGTTATGACCTTGACACAAAGCAGAGAGATTGTATCATTGGTTCTGTGTTAATTTTTTTATAATAATGACTGGCTGACTGTTCATTATCCTGCTTATTACATGACTGTTTATCAACTAAATAAATTAAGTAATAAATTAAGATTTGAATTGTTTATCAATTGATATGAATATTGTGTCAAGTATACAGTGTAGGGTCATTATCGACAACAATATAGACTGCAGACTGCCATGGCCAACCAATCACAATTAAGTATTCCAGAGAGCAATGTAATATGGCAGCATATTTTTGCTACCTGCTTGTTTGTAGTGTCTAAAACTGTTGTCTAGGTAGGAAGCTCACTAGGTTTTAGTACGTAACCCGTGTCTAAAGCAAAAAAAAAACATATTTGGTGGCTCACCCACCAAGAACTATTAGTTTTAGTTATGGGGAAATGTGAAATATTTATGTACACTGAATAAGCAAAGAAGTCACTCTCACCTCTTTTGTCCTACAGTGTAAGCTAAAACGGACACTGAGGCATCAAATGTCTACTGAGCCAGCTGAATATTTCTGCTGTCACTGTGGCCACTGCCAAGGACAAAGTGATCAAAATTGAATGATCAAATTCATTATTTTGCATGCCATTATTTCAGTATCAGTATAGACTGTCAAAGAGATAAATTTACTTTGTTCATAATACACAGTGAAAATTTTTATTGCTCCAAGGTTATTTTATAACTCATGAGCCTAAATGGAGCACTCAGTTTCACTGATGTTTCATTCAAGTAGCTTTACCTCAGATGTTCTTACCTAAAATGCAAAAAATAAATTAATTACATAATTACTTAAATGACTTAAACTTTACTTTGTTTCATAAGCTATGAAAGAGCAGCAATAATGTTTTTAAGATGTTAATTTATCGTATCAATTTTGGCAATCATGGCAGTCTGACATTACCTTTTAGGTCTGATTATCTTTAAATCTTGTTTCCTTCCACAACAGGGCAATCTGGTGGCTATCAAACATGTGAACAAGAAGAGGATTGAGCTCACCAGACAAGTGCTTTTCGAACTAAAGCATGTAAGAGAACACATTTAATCATTTACATTTGTGTTTGCATCCATATGTTTGTATTTGGGAAAAGAAGACAAGGTATGCACGTTATGTGTTTAGACCATTGTTTATGACCCCACTTGACAGCTTTGCTGCCCAAGGTGGTTAAAACACATACCCACCCTCCCCCTTCTCTGCATATATAAATACACACATGCAGAAGGGGGCTGGTTTAGATAAGGTTAGGCAATTTCTGGATTTTTACAAGGTGTTTTGGAAAGGATATACTGACTTCAAACATGGAACACGGTCATGTAATGGATGTTAAAGAAATAAAGTGAAAGTAGGAGACAATTTTTTAAAATCTGAATGATATATAGTAACTAGGGATTGTCCATCTAGTCCAACAGCCAATAAACCTATTGATATTGATTTTTTCCCACTTTTTTATGGTTTTAGCAGTTAGTTTATATGTTTTTAAATTTATGTTTTTTAAATTCATCTTCTGTAAAGCATCACCGCTACACTCATACACATTCACAAAGATGTCTTTGGCCGTTTCATGTTTTTTGAGCAGCCCACCACAAGCGTTTTAAAGATGTCATGTCAAGTTAAACATTAAAACATTTAATGTAAAGATTTAAAAATGTATTAGTATTAAAAGAAGTATAAATTATATTTATTTGTCCAATTTAAAGCTATTTTTTGATAAACCACACAGCCCACCACAAACTATCACAAACTAAATCATGGTTGAAATCAAGTACATTGCATTGTGAGATGCAGTACTTTGTTCTCAGTGCTCTGTTGTATACTTTTTGAACAAATAGAATATTCTGTGTGTACAGAAAATTCACACGCTATGCATAGTTTGTACAAAGCAGAAATAGTAGGAGTGATGTTGTAGAATGCTATTCTGGTCATCTGTTCTCTCTGTCTGTCTGAGACCACCATGATTGAGCCTGAGCCTAAAAAACCCTTAAACATGCAGTCCAGGCTTCCTATAACAGGCTATTTGAAGCCACAGTTTATTATGATGGCCTTATTCTGAGGGAAATCTGATAAGACCAGCTGATTTGTGGCCAGTTCTAACCTGCTTAGCTTTGATGGGAAATGTGGCTTGGTGCATATGTGGTAAAACAGAAGTTGTCCCTGAAGTGTCATCCCTGCAGACTGTGGCCCTGGCAGTCTGACTAGCTGTCGGGCCAAAGAGAAATAAAAGGCCAGACAAAGACAAATGGGGGTAGGGGGTAAGGATGGGGCAGTGGAAACTTCCTTCATTCCCACTGACATTTGCCCTTACTGTTATGGAGCTCAAAGGTTATACTAAGTAAAGTTTACATGACCTCATACAGATTTTACCACTGTAGCTCCATGATGTAAATATTTTACCACTCTGTCACAGACCTGGTCTGAAGAAAAAAAGCAGTTGGGAACACGAGAGTTGTCATTGAGAGTTCTAAAATAAATGGAAATCGTACTAACTGTGAGCATCATACTGGTAATAATTCAAAACTCATTTTGTTGCTACTATTAGATGAGAGATGTGCAGTTCAACCATTTGACGAGGTTTATTGGCGCTTGTATTGATCCACCGAACATCTGCATAGTGACAGAGTATTGCCCCAGGGGAAGTCTACAGGTAAACACAAGTTCATCTGCTTAAAATAACCATTAACATTATTAACCAATAACATTTTTGTTAATTATTTATTAATATTATTTGGTGATTGCAGACAGTGTGAATTGTTTATAAAAAGGATGACATTTGTATTGCTAATATTATAATGCATTTTGTTGTGTCCATTTCTGGCAAGTCGTTGGCAACTGTACATTTGTCTCTATTATGTTGTTATCGCACTTCCTTAATTTCCATATTAATGACCTTGTTTATGCTAATTATCATACCGTATTTGTGTATGACTTCTTGTTTTATACAAATTAAACACACATATATATAATTTATGTGATTCATTTGTACGAAAATAACATCTGTATATTTAGATGTTTGTCAGTGTTGAATTCCAGTTTGTTCTTTCACAGGACATCCTTGAAAATGAGAGCATCAACCTGGACTGGATGTTTCGATACTCACTGATCAATGACATTGTGAAGGTTTGTGAGACAACTGAAAAACTTTATAAATGTGCATACAGAACATACATAAGCCCTATTCGTTCACAAATATTTTATTATATTGTTTAGTTTAGTCAAATAAGGATGTCTTTTCAGTTCTGGTATTAAATGCATAAATTCAAAACAACACTTGCCATATTGTAATGGCTTTTAAAATCCAGTAACTATGGTGTGCCTTTTAAAATGTGTAATCTATTGTTGAAAAAGCCAGATGGGAAACAGAATCATAAACCAGTGTTGGTTTGATTATTTGCTTTTCTGAGAGGAGCCCCATTAGTGAAAGAAAATGGCCTGGCATCAAAGATAGCATGACATTGTTTTTGGAAAAGATGTTTGAAAATAATTCCTCTCTAAATTCTCCCTCCATTAAAGTAAACCAATCTTCTGTTCAGTGTCAAAGGTACTTGAGAGCCCAGGCACATAAAAGCATTTGGCTTTTGCTGGAAAATTGGCCTGCAACTACAACAAAGTAAACTGTCGCTTAAATGAACAAAACATATTTTTGCTATTAAGCTGGAAAAATGCTTTAAAAGCATTGTTTAAAAATAGCACTTGTCTGAATTTAGTAGGCCAAGGTCACCTGAATTTGGCTGACAGACATAATTGTCTTAAATTGTTGATCCTGAGTATTATATATATGTGACCCTGGATCACAAAACCATAAGGGTCAATTTTTCAAATCTGAGATTTATACATCATCTGAAAGCTGAATAAATAAGCTTTCCATTGATGTATAGTTTGTTAGGATAGGACAATATTTGGTCAATAAAGTTGTCCAGATAAAGCTCTTAACAATGTATATTACTAATCAAAAATTAAGTTTTGATATATTTACAGTAGGAATTTTACAAAATATCTTCATGTGACATGATCTTTACTTAATTTCCTAATGATGTTTGCCATAAAAGGAAAATCTATAATTTTGACCCATACAATGTATTTTTGGCTATTGCTACAAATACAATCCAGCGACGTAAGACTGGTTTTGTGGTCCAGGGTCACATATATAATAGATGTATGGGAAAGACAATTACCCTTTAATGTTTATTTCTGTATTGTGTCTTCCAAAAGCAATCATGAAATATGTTCTCTGGCTTCTATCAACCCAGTAATTGTCTTAAAGCTTTAAGTGTTCACGGAAGTATTGTTAAGAGGTATAATATGGAATACAGTAGTCAACATTTGAAGTGGATCAAAAAATTTCATCAAAGTTGTCCTAAGACAAGAATGGGTATTGTTTTGGTTTTAGGACAACTTTTATGAAAGGTTTTGATCGAATTGAAATGTTGACTACTGTACACATGTTTAACATTCAGTGTGTATTCTGCTCTATTTGCCCCATAAACTGTGGGTAAAGACATAATGTTCTGTTTAATGCTTGTCCTGCCAGGGGATGAATTATCTGCATAACAGTTACATTGGCTCCCATGGCAATCTGAAATCATCTAATTGTGTGGTGGATAGCCGCTTCGTTTTGAAAATCACAGATTATGGTCTGGCAAGCTTCCGTTCGTCTTGTGAAAATGAAGACTCACATGCACTGTACGCAAGTAAGAATCTGTTAAGGTTTTCTGTTTTGATGCATAAAATGTCAGTTGACATCTGGCCAGTGCTGATGAAATCCCTGTCTGACCAAATTTAGTGACTGCTTACCTAATGGATTTTTTTATTTTCAGAAAAGCTATGGACAGCTCCAGAGTTGCTTATATATGATAGGCATCCGCCCCAAGGAACCCAGAAAGGAGATGTGTACAGTTTTGGGATCATACTGCAGGAGATAGCACTAAGGAACGGCCCATTTTATGTTGAAGGCATGGATCTCAGTCCCAAAGGTAACAGCCCCGAAGATCAAGTACATTTAAACTAATTTGTTGCACACCACTAACAAGTGTTTGGTTTGGTTTTGTTACAGAGATAATCCAGAAGGTGCGGAATGGCCAGAAGCCGTACTTCAGGCCTACCACAGATAACAGCCGGCACTGTGAGGAGCTAACCATCTTAATGGAAGGCTGTTGGGCTGAAGACCCTGCAGAACGGCCTGACTTCAGCCACATTAAGATTTTTATTGCAAAATTTAACAGGTAAGCACTGCATACTGCCACACAGCACTTATATTTGTTATTTACATCAAGTAGTAGCAGCGTTGTATCTTTGATGCATCTGTCCTAGAGCTGACAGCTCACTGATAAACAATCCTTATTGATGTGAGTGAAAGCTTTATGGTTAATTCCCCAAAGGGGCACTTGACAGACATTGACAAAGTTCCACTAAAATGCCTGGTATGTTTCATGTAAAAGAAGACCTTAATGCCCAGTCTTCATTATATAAATGCATCTTGTTGATGATTTTAGACATGCTAGTGATTGGACAAAGTATATATATATATCAGATATCTAAATATAAACCAGGTTAGCATTTCCCATCATAAGCTATAAATAGATCACAGAACTGATTGTACGGGCCAATTTAAAATTATAGGCTTCACAAAAGCATAGTAACTTAAGTACCCGAAAATCGTCGTAGATCAAGTGCTCTGGAGTAATCGTAAATTACTAAAGTGCATTGTAAGGAGACAGACTTGTGCAGTCATCTGCAGGAGAACTGCTATAAATTACATCTAAACTCAATACCGTTTAGAGGTTGTCAAGGTGGGACAAGGAAACGAGGACAAGAGGGTCTAATTGCAACTAGACTTTTATTAAAACAAAGAAGCTGCTCCATAGATGGCTGGAGATCACAACAGTTTTATAAAACAAAGTCAACACCAAACAAATATTAAACCAAACTGAGGACTTATATACGCATGATAATGAGAAATGAGAGCATGAGAGCAGGTGCAAAAGATAGTCAGTGTCCGTTGCTTCAGATGGAAACGAAAGGGAACAAAAGAAAACAGGAACACAACACACGAAATGCAGGTCAAAGAAATTGAAGTCTATAAAACAGAAAATAACTGTCACCGATGCTTACCTTTTATGCACCGTAGCTATAATATAAGTGTAATATTGGGAGGCTTGTATTAATATTCTTTTACCTTAATTTAAATCAATAGCCTGGGCAGATATTTCTTTAACCAGGTGATGGAGTAATATTAGTGTCACAAGAAAAAGGCATAGCAGCATTTTTCAGCATACTAAAGGTACAGAGAGGCCAACATAAAGTGCTCTAAAAGTCTCTAAAATGTATACATGCAGAGTGAAGTTTTAAATTGGTGTAAAACATTTTATTATTATTGTTTATGTATGTTATAGTTATATCCAGGGGTACACATAAGTTTAGCCTGGTTCTCATAAGAGTACCTGGAGATTTGGTTTGGTCCATTAAATAAAACTCTAAAAAAATTTATAAATTTATAAAATTTATAACAGCGATAAAAATATCATTTGTCTTTATTTAGTTTTTTTTTTTTCTTTTTAAATAAAATAATAAGGTGTGGTAATACCATTATATATTTAAATTAAAAAAAGTATTAATAAAAATAAAATTATTTTATAGTAAATTTAAAAATAGAATGATAATATTTATTTTTATATATAAAATCACATTATTTTCAAACCTAAAATTAGCAAGCTTTTATTTTGACGGGTTTGCCGGCAAGCATGTGCTTTGAAAATGGCACCAAATAGCCTACAATTATGCTTTCAGTTCGAATAGAAATCTTATACAGTATTACAGTTTGTCGATCTAAAATGGTAATAGTTCATTAACAGCTGTCAGCCATGTTGTTATGCAAATTTAAATTTAAAATCTGAAGTTATTTACGCAGCACATTTCTTATTTTGGTCACGCATGCGGATCTGCGTACCACTTATGTGCACCTCTGGTTATATCTTTTAAGCTCATAGAGGTCCACAATAAATATATTTTCTTACATTATTAGCAAAAAACTAAGTATGACCAATATATTGTTGTCTGTTATTATTACTGTGATTAAATGAATTAATATAATTTAAAATATACATATATTACATGAATATAAATGTAATTATTAATAAATGCATTTATTTCTTCCCTATTTTCAATTGGCAAAGATTAAACTTCAAAAATTAAGCATAGAGAAGTGTGGCTCATTAGATGAATGCAGTCCTGCAGGTCTGTATGGGTGTGCTGCATGTATGTAGGAGTGAGCTCTCTGACCCCTAAATAGAACAATATGATTCAGCAAACCACACACCAGCAGCACATCATTCAACCAGAATCGACCACACTTCATCATAAGCTCTGCATTTTACTGCCTCATAAGATGCAGCTATGCTATACTATTCTTATGAAGTACATTGCATTATAGCTCTTAACTCCAGAACTGAGTACATATTCCTGTTTTCAGTACTATTCTCATGCTTTATATATATATGTAAAGCATGAGAATATTGAATTTTTAATGGGTTACCAGTGATTTCACATAATTGTAATCTTCTACTATAATCTGTCTGCTATAATTATAATCATATATATCTGCTGTAATTACACATTGTATGTGGAAGCAGGTGTCTAATGTTTTTTTCCTCAACAGAGAAGGCAGCACCAGCATTCTCAATAATCTGCTGTCCAGAATGGAACAGTATGCCAATAACCTGGAGAACCTTGTAGAGGAGCGAACACAGGCCTACCTCGAGGAGAAACGGAAAGCTGAAAATCTTCTTTACCAAATCCTTCCACAGTAAGAAATGTGTTGTGTAATATTTCCTATGCAGTTTCCAAACTTTTAATTGGAGATTGAAAAAGGGATAGCTATTAGTTCAAGAGTTCTCTTATTATGAGATAAATTGCAAATGACGTAACTTTTACCATATTTTTTGTCTTATCTAAAAATGGCTTATTGTTCTTTGAGTGTACAGTCTGTTTTTCAGATAATTATGTAAGCGGTAAGAACTTTTAAGATTGGCTTGAGATGAAGCAGACAAGCTGACTAATTATAGGGTACTAAACACTCTAAGGGAATAGCTAAGAATTAACCGAGCTCATTCATTCTTTAATTAAACTAATTCTCATACTAATTGATCTCAAAAGTGATCTTGGGTCTTATTAAGAAAAAAAAAAAAATGCTGTACAAATCTCCCATATTTCAACATGCTGTAAATCTTTTTGATTTGTTTATACCTTTGTTTAGTTTTTAGATAAGGTTTTCAACTATGAATTGTTAAAATAACTGATAGTTTGCTGCTGCATGTCTGCTATTGTGTTTGGACTTGTGTATGGAAAATAATTTCATGGTTCACATCATAACCTAATTCTTCTCACAGTTCAGTGGCAGAGCAGCTCAAGCGTGGGGAGACTGTACAGGCAGAAGCCTTTGACAGTGTCACTATTTATTTCAGTGACATAGTGGGCTTTACGTCAATGTCTGCTGAGAGTACACCATTACAGGTCTGCATATTAATTTTTAATTATCCTAAAACTTTCTGATTATTTCTAGGTTCAAATTAGATTTTGAATCATTGATTTTCAATGTATCTTCAATGCAAAGCTAATAAAAATATATATAGTATATAATATTACACACTGTAAAAATGAATGTGATTTTAATGGTGAAAGATTGTAAAAATGCTACGATAAAAACCTTAATTGATTACACTAAATTTCTGCTATGGTGAATATCTGTAATAGATCCAACATTACATTTAATGTAATTTTAAAGTAAAATGCTGTCATATGTAAGATTTTTTTGAATTGATAAAGAACTATTTTCATTGTATAACTTACAGTGAAAAAGCATAAATTAACATTCCCAGAATTCCATGTGTGACATCTCAATTTTTTTATTTATTTTTTAATAACCGTTTCTTAGTTTTTTTCTGTTACCCTTTTTTTACAGTAAGTTTTCAATACGTATTTTTTTTCTTTTTTAACAGTGATTTATATTATATTATATTTTATTATATTCGGAAATAATGTAAAGTACCAGTAAGCAAAATGAAACATTTATAAACATCATAAACATTTTATCATTTTATTTTCTTTCATAATAATGTAAAATACATTAACATATTTAAACATAAAAAAACAATAATGCAGCAGTATGTTCATAATTTTTTTTAATAAATATTATATACAGTATCTCACAAAAGTGAGTACACCCCTCACATTTCAGCAATGTTTTTAGTATATCTTCTTAAGGAACAATACTATAGAAATGAAAATTATATATATTTCAGAGTAGTCAATGTGCAGCTTGTATAGCAGTGTATTTACTGTCCCCTGAAAATAACTCAACATACAGCCATTATTGTCCAAGTTTCATTTCTCTAGTATTGTCCCTTGAGAAGATATACTAAAATGATTGTTGAAATGTGAGGGGTGTACTCACTTTTGTGAGATACTGTATGTTATTTTAAAAATCTTAGAGGCAATACACTGCCATTTAATTTGGTTATGAATAGGAAGTGGACGTTGCAGTACACTACCATGATCTGGCATATTTCACTGGGAATGTTTGCTCAACAAAAACAACAAAATGAATGATCAATGCAAATATTTCATATTGTGTCTGATCTGTTTATCTGTGGTTGGAGCGAACATAACCATATTTAGTATGCAACTATCCTACAATATTTTATGATTATCCAAGTACGTTTTGCCCCAAGATGGTCATATACTCTCACTTGATCCTCATGTATAAATTTTGTGCCAGACGTCCATAATGTTTTACAAAGAAGAGACTTTAAATTAATTTGCAAATATAAAGACAGTCACAACCTTCATTTCCCATGTAATAAATCTTGAATTATACTTTGATACTATTTTGCCTGAAACATGGTTTCTGGAATCAGTGTGAGAGCACTCAAAAAAATAATTCATTGGATGAACTCAATTTAATTAAGGGCAGGATTTCCATCCAATAAATATGTGTAACCCCAACTCATAAAATTAAATAAAATGCAATGAAAGGTAATTGAGTTGGGCCAACTCAGTTTGATCAAATATAGTTTAAATGAAATTGACACATTTATGAAGTGATTATTTTATGCTCAAACTAAAACATTTAACTGGAAAACAAATAACTAGGCAGAAACCCTTTTACACTAAAATAATTATACATTTCATGTACTTAACTTTAGGCATTAACCAACTTGTTAGGCATTAGCCATAATATGGCTTTCCATAGCATGCACAAAGTAGTTGTTTATTTTATTATTAAAACAACTTAAACTCACGTTAGCAGGTCCTCAACCCAAGCTCATGCTCTACACTTCACCACAATGGTAACCCCCAAAAACATTAACTCTCCAGAAACTGTTTTAAATACAAACATTAAAGAACAGTAAACATTAACAAGTCTCCCAATTGTATCATCTTAATTAAAAAATGCACAAAATAACATTTTATTTCAACATTGACTCTCTTTGTACAAAGCATGCAAAGCATGATGGGAAGGGGAAATCCACTTCCTAGTTACACAAGTAAAATAATTGATGTACTCTCAACTCAAATAATTAAGTAAAATTGTGTTGGATTAACTTAATTTACTTAAGTAAATTGAACAAGCATCAAATGGTATTTTTGGCCTATTTAATTGAAACATGTTCTTTCAAAATGAAAATATTGAGTTGTACCAAAACGCAACTGTTTCAAGTCAGTTTAACACAATGCAACTGTATAAATGGGAAACGTAACACAATGGTGTTAAATGAAAAGGATTTTTTAAAATAATCTGAACAGTGTTGAAGAATCATTTTTATGAGTGAGGTTAGATTAAGGCCTGAAACATTCACATGCTGTGTGCTCCTTTAAATTATGAGACATTTGAGGCTATTGTTGCAGATTTTTTTAGCCTTCTCATATGAATTCAGACCAACTGAGTTTGGAAAGTTACTCGGAAATTACACCAAATGCAGACAACTAAACTGAACCATCATGGTGTTTGGATCACAATGCAGTTTAACAGCTGTTTAAATATATAAATATGAAATCCAGCAATATTTCATTGATTAAGGATATAGCATGACAACTTCACTAATGAAGCTGGCCTACATTGTTAATTTATCATATTTTCTGCTCTATGTATGCAGATATGTCTCTCTGTAAGGCCTCTTTCTGGGCATACATCCAGGGATGGGATGGGGGAGAGGATGGGGTTGGGGGGAGAAAGTATTTTAATTTGAGGGATCCACTGGGAGTTCAAGCAGAAACACATCACAGCAGTCATTTCTAGCTTAACCTCTAAGAAACATGGCAAAGCTGCAGACACAATGGACATTTATTATACATTCAGTTTGAAATTTTTTTTGCGGGGGCACAAATGTAGAACTAATTCTGTTAGGTTCTCATCACACCTAAAAAAGAAAAAGGAAAAATTCTGGATTTGGAGGAAGTCTCGTCTGAATAGTCAAAGTAATGAATTTTAAAGAGAATGAAGAGCAACAAGTTTTGTATCTTGGCTGATTTCAAAGAAATCTTCTATTCCTCCAATCCTCCAACACTTTCATAGTACTTTAGATTTTAATTATAGACAGTGGGTTAGTGGGGATATTGTCACGTGTATTGCCTCAAATGTGTCATAATTTAAAGGAGCATGCAACTTTCTGAGCTTTGTTTTATATAGTTTAATTGGTTTAAATACAAATACAAAATTGGTAGATGGCACAACATATCACTGTACTATTCATAAGTTCTGTGAAACTATTCTAAGAATGGTTAATAAAGGCAAAATTGTGTTATTTTTTTTTAACAATTTGGTTTCTGTTACTCTGTTCAGGTGGTGACACTGCTGAATGATCTGTACACATGCTTTGATGCCATCATTGATAATTTTGATGTATATAAGGTAAGTGTCTTTTAATAGGCAGTGCAATCATTATATTTTTTCCCATAAATTATTGTATTATAACTAGTTATTTTTATTTTAATCTTTCATCATAACTTTCTTTTTTGAAAGCTTAAAATTGTGCAAAAACGTTTTTTGCTGATGGCAGGTGGAAACAATCGGTGATGCATACATGGTGGTCTCAGGTCTGCCTGTGAGGAATGGGAAGCTACATGCACGTGAGATAGCCAGCATGTCATTGGCTTTACTGGAACAGGTTAAAACTTTCAAAATCAGACATAGGCCCAACGATCAGCTACGGCTACGAATAGGAATCCACACAGGTATAGTTACACAGATTTCAATAATAATATTCATTCATTTTAGGCTGAAGGTCTTTGAAGTGTTCAGGCCAAGTAATCACTGTGGATAACAAATGCACATGAATATTTGTACAGTAACACATTAAAAAATGTTAATAGGTTTCTGTTAACTTTGTCTCTGATTTTTGTCCTAAAATTTCTTAGTAGACATAAAAAACAGGCTATTTATGAAAGACTGTTTACAACATTGATATTTTCTGTTCCACTGGAGTATCTGTATGCATCTCTTATATAAACAGATGTGCAGTTGAGATACAAAGTGCTTATGTCATGTACAGTATATGTGATCTCATTGCAGCCTGATGCTTTTCTTCAGCTGATTTTTTTCAACCTGTCAGGAAGCATTAGGACTGTGTATAAGCAGTTTCTGGATTCCTGCAGTGAATTAATCTCACTCTTTGCTGCATGTGTGTGTTGAGCAGGCCCTGTTTGTGCTGGTGTAGTGGGTCTTAAGATGCCTCGGTACTGTTTATTTGGAGATACTGTCAACACGGCATCCCGCATGGAGTCTACAGGGGAAGGTTTGTGACAGAAATGTTTTTGATCTTTATTCGGAATGCAGATCTTTTCCACACTATGACAATACAGTATGAGACTAAGTTAACTACATACTTTTGTTCAGCAAGGATGCATTAAATTGATCAAAAGTGACATCAAAGGAGAAGTTCACTTCCAGAACAAAATATACAGAAAATTTACTCACCCCCTTGTCATCCAAGATGTTCGTGTCTTTCTTTCTTCAGTCGTAAAGAAATGATGTTTCTTGAGGAAAACATTTCAGGATTTTTCTCCATATAGTGAACTTTTATGGTGCCCGCAAGTTCAAACTTCCAAAATGCAGTTTAAATGCAGCTTTAAAAGGGCTCTAAACAATCCTCTAAATGATTATCTAGTGAAACGACATATTAACACACGAGACACAAGAATAATTTTGTCGAGGGAACGACATCCTTATGTCGTGGCCACGTGATGTGAAGTCGTGGCCTCGTGATGCTATGTTGAGAGAACGACATCCATTTCTTGTGGCTACGACTTCTTATGTTGAGGGAACAACATATTTTTCTTGTGGCCACAAGTGTAATACGTAAACAAACCTGCGTGACCATACCATAGCAACCCGGTAATTTTCAGAGATGAATTTATTAATATTTTATTTTGAATTAAGAAATGATTATATTAATTATTATAGAAATTATTACATTATTAAATTATTATATTAACCACAGACTATGCTGTCTACGCGAATGCTGTCTACACATGAAAGAAGTTTATCATGAATAAATGTTACATCAAAAAGTATATCAAATAAAACTGGCCTGCAAGAAAACATTTTTATCCATCCCACAGTCTTCTAAGTCTTCTAACTGATCGTCTTTTTTGTATTATTATTATTATTATTTATCATATTATTATTGGTTATATTTATTTTTATTCATTTTTTTCCCCTTCATTTCGATCTGTTTACTTAACTTTCTGAATGTAAATGCTCGACATGACAATAATGCTTTGATTATGCTATATGACTGGGATTTTTACTGGAATTCAGTTTAAAGGTTGAATTTAACATATATTTTATTTTATTTTATTTTGTCTAATTAGCCTATATAAATACTATAGTGTCTCATTGAAGAATGAATCAATCACGTAGTTTCATTTGTAAATGAAAACACGCTGATTCATCATCACACATGGACATAAATACAATCATAAAATCAAAACTTTATTGGCATAATTGTCAGGTTTTTACAGTATTTGGAAAATATGGTAGCAAATACTAGCATATACAAAATGTTAATTAGGTATAGCAATACACAATAAATATAAAAACATAGCCCTAACCAGTTATTATATCATTTATTATTATTATTATTATTATTATTAGGCTATTATTATTATAATAACTGGTTAGGGCTATATTTTGTAAATGCCTGACAATTATGCCAATAAAGTTTTGATTTTATGATTGTATTTATGCCCGTGTGTGACGGTAAAAGACATCAAAATGAAGGGGGGAAACGAATATAAAAATAAAACTAATAATATAATATAATATAATATAATATAATATAATATAATATAATATAATATAATAATACGGAAAAAAGATAATCAGTTAATGGACGTACAAGACTGTGGGATAAAAATGTTTTCTTGTAGGCCTGTTTTATTTGATGTACTTTATGTAACATTTATTCATGATAAACTTCTTTCGAATGCTGTCTACATCGTGCATAGACAGCATTCGCGCAGACAGCATCGCCTGTGGTTAATATAATAATTTAATAATGTATTCATGTCTATAATAACAATATAATTATTTCTTAATACAAAATAAAATATTAATAAATCCAGCTTTGATAGTCCCAGGTTACTAAGGTTTGTTTACGCATTAAACTCATGGCCACGAGAAAAATATGTCATTTCCTCAACATAAGAAGCCACGACTTCACATTGCATGGCCGAATTAGGACATAAGTATGATGTTCCCTCGACAAAGAACATAAGGATCTTGTGACACTGAAAACTGGAGTAATGGCTGCTAAAAATTCTGCTTTGTCATTACAGGAATAATTACAGTTTAAAATATATTAAAATAGAAAACAGTTGTTTTAAGTTTAAATAATACTTCACAATATGACTTCAAATAAATGCAAAGTTTTGATCAGTAGTGTAAAAAAAGTTGCAACCTACAGGAAGGCACAGGCACTTGCCATTATGTCAATATTTGTTCGAAAACCTAGTGAGGTGCTTACCTAGACAGCATTTAAAGGTATCGTTGGAGTCATGATTGTCAAAAAAGATTAATTGGATACTTGAAATGGAGAGCTGAGCGAAATGGCAATTGTACAACACCGTTACCCAAGGCTGCTTTTATTTGATCAAATTAAGTACAGCTGAATTTTCAGCAGCCATTACTCCAGTCTTCAGTGTCACATGATCCTTCAGAAACATTTCTTAATGGTAGTGTATTTTAGTCAGTACTGAAAAGTAAAGATAAATCTACTTCCATGTCATTAAATTGCATCCATTATTTCTGAGTTATTATTTTTGTGCTTATTAGAGTATCACATTGTTAGTTTAGAAGCTTGTTAACGGCAGCTCTATTGGAATCACCCTGAAGTGTTGATATTCTCAAACACATCACATAATAATCACTGTATGTGTTTTACATGTGAATGCTCTGCGAGAGAGTCGCTGCTTAGAACGTTTCAAATGAGTCACTTCTGTGATAATTAGGATGATGCCTTAGAAGGTAGCTGCCTATGCGGACAGTATACAGTGATGCAGATCACTAGGGTTTGGAACAAAGCAGCTCAGTAGTGTTGTATACTTGTTCACCAATTCACAAGCAACAGCTGTTGCTCGTGGGACATACCACAAGTATCGACTCACAGTCCACTTCCTGAGGTGGGTTTATTAATAATTAATAATTAGTGACAAGGACCCAGTATTCAATATCCGGTTTGATTTATAGCATGTAATAATATGTTTACAGCTTGTTGGAGCTTAATGCACACTTAGCCATAAGGAGCCCACACTTTATGGAGCATGTTTCAGATTAAGAGCAGTATGTTGTTCCTCCTATAGACAGGACAGTTTGCTCATTGCTTCATATGTGCAGTGTGTCTGTTATCGTTCATCTTTTATCAAGGTGTCATCTCACTCACAGCTGTGCACTTATACTGATTGGCTTTGGTTCTTAAAGGGATAGTTCACTCCGAAACTGTCTTCATTTGCTCACCCTCATTTTATTTCGAACCCAGAGACTTTCTACTACTGAATAGGAAGATTTTCTTGTACAGCAACAGTACATGGTGACATAAAGTTATCATACAGTAAAAGTAATCCATACAGTTCTCTGAAATCAAACAATAGTTTGTGTGATGCAATTTCAGCTGTTATTCATTTTAAATATTCCCACATCTCTCCTCAAAACTCATTAAGCTTGCACATATTCAAACTTGGCTCATTGAGATATGTTATGCTAGGTTGTCATCTATGACAACAAAATACCTTCAGTTTGAATATGTGCAAATGTGTGAGTGAGATTTTTAAATTAGCGCAGAAGGAAAGCTTAAGCAAATAATGAATACCAAATTTGACAGCCCCTAGTCACTGTATGATTTCATTGTATGGAAACGAGCAGCATTTACTTTCTTCGAAATATCTTCTTTTTGTGTTGTACAGAAAAAACATGAGGTTGAGTAAATGATGGCATTTGTCATCTTTTGGTTGATTGTTGACTATTTATGATTATCATTTCCTCCACAGCTCTGAGGATACATGTGTCTTCAGCCACCAAAGAGGTGCTGGATGAGTTCGGCTATTTTGAACTCCAGTTGCGAGGAGACGTGGAGATGAAGGTATGAAGTTTCAGTTGTGCTTGCTTTCTGAAATGATGTACCATGTGTATATGTGAGAGAATAAATATTTTTCATGAAATTATTTTTAAAATATATTTGTTTATTTGTGAGCTATTTTGTATGCAGAATTTTTTTAAACCATGTTCCTAAAAAATCTGAGTGGTAATTTTCTTTTTCCAAACAGTTTTAGAACATTTTATAACACAATATTTAATGCTTTTAAAACTCAACCAGAATTATGATAAAGATTAAACAATATCCAATGACAATTATTTAAAATCCTGCAGTATTTTAATTAATCCAGGATTTTGTTCAAGTCTTTAGAAGATTTCTGAGAGGATACTATTTGAATCCTTGAGGATTGGCTCCACAACATGATTTTAACAGAAATTCTGTGTAAAATTCTTTAGGGTTTTTTGAATAGGCAGTAGTTTTCCCTCAGTGAAAATAAGGATTCTTTATATTCTTTAGTCATTTCATTAAGAAAGAGCATATTGCTCATTGTTGATTAGTTCCTCCAGCAAGCTGTCTTGAGTGCTCATTGATGCAGGCTATTGATCGGTGCTGTTCCTCTCTTTTAGGGTAAAGGCAAAATGAGAACGTATTGGCTTCTGGGAGAGAAGACAGATGTCTATGTTATCTGAGAGCACTGTTGATGACAGGAAGTCACCAGGATCAGAGCCACTGTTTCATATATTTGTTCTGTGTCTGAAAGAGTTTCTTGCTCTTGCATGGAACAACACATTATAAAACCTTTTGAGGGAGGTCAATTCAGGTATATTTCATACCTGCTTTAAAACTGCATAAATTGTATATTTGATTTTTTTTTTTACAGATATGTTTTCTTGTGTTCACAGTTAAGTATGTCTTTCCAGGTGAAATTTTTATTTTTTGTGCTTTCTATATTGAGATTTTTGGAAACTGGTGATGTGTATTTGACATTTTCTTAACACGTCCAAATGCATTGAATGATGGTTGTCAAGACTGAGGACAGAGTGAAGTTTTATCATAATGTGATATTTGTATATATGTATATCCAAGACATTGTAAGATATTTTGTTCAATAAACTGAATTAAAAGCAGGTTCTCATGTTGTCCTTATTATCAAAAGCTCTTGTAGATATAGTCTTGACAGTTCTAAAGAATTGTGAATATGAATGAATCCTTCCTGAAGGACTCTTTTCCACTCAATACATCTTCCCAAAGGGCTTTGTAGCTTATTAGCACAATAGAAAAAGAGAAAATTGCACACTTGAATATCTCACTTCTTCACAGAGCTCCATTAACTGTAACTCTCAAGCTTAATACTCCAGTTTTTTCCTCATCATTGTATTTTATCTCATACAGGTCAGCTTACAAATTATCCAGACTTTAAAAAGTAATAATATTAATAGACTTTAAATAAGTCTCTTATTGATCACAGCCTAAAAATATACTATATAATATTCTAAAATGTTAGAACTGCATTTTCAATATTTCCATGTCATAAAGCATTTAGAGTTACTCTTTCTTTGAAACCATATACTGTCTGCTCGTTAAAGAACTCCATGATCATTACTGCTCACTCAATAGTTGGTGGTAAATAGGGATGACGTCGTAGTCTGATCATTAAGAATCCATTTGGCATCTGTGCTTTCAGTGGACTGCATCTGTGTGTGTGTGCAAACTCATGTTCACAACCGCTTCTCACTCCCATGATTCTTAATTACCGCCCACTAGCAGCTCTGTCACAGTCAGTCCTGTTGCCAAGAGGTCATCCTGTAACGCACTGATATACTCAGTAACAAACATGCTTGGCCAGGGCTTTATGAATTATAATAGCAGCTTTCAATTTGTAATTATGGTACAAAAAGGCAATTATTAGCAACTTAACTAAAAGTAAGAATCACCTTCTGTTGGTTTCAAATTAAGCCTTTGTTTAGGAATCTGTGTAAGACAGCATAAAAACATTGATACTGTTTAGGAACTGAATTTTGGAATTTTAGACCCCCCCAAAAATAACAACAACAACATGACAGAATAGATCTAAATGAACAACTTAAAAAATAGAATTTAAACACTTTTAATGAAGCAACAGCATTAAATTGTTTAGGAATCAAGCCGGTTCAAAGACCTTCTGTCGAGTTCCTCAGAGAAAACTAATTTTGTGAAAACAAAGGGAAACACTGAATTAATGAAGTCTAAAATTACTTGTTGCCATAGTTACCCAACATTAATCCCTGCTGAAAGCATGAAGGAGGAATGCAGTGACAGAGCAGCTCTGATTGACAGCACAGCTGTGTGAAAGTAAGCCATCCTGATCCATCAGCAAATGGTTAGAGCTCTCCTCTCTCAAGGTGAAAAAAGCTGCCATCTGCACCCAAATAACTATTTTCTAATTTGGCAGCAAAGACAAGTAAATGCATTTTATTAGAGAAGAATTAACTACTCACTTGCTTTTCATTAAAACATTTGTTAAGTCAGGAAGTCATAGTTGGCACTAAAGATGTTACACAACTTTATTGTTGGTTATAAACTCAGCTAAAATTAAGACATGAATGAAGACAGGAAAAATCAAAATCAAATGAGGGCATTTCTACATTCATCACAAAGCATCATTTTCTGATGGGTACAGCATTGTTTCGTTGAGCTGATCTAGTTGTTCACTGATTGGTGTACTGAAAGTGGCATTTCTTTTAAATGGATGATCCTTAGTTTTAACTGCTGTCACACCCTGTAAAAAGAAAACATTACTCGTAAAACCACTCCAGTACTTCAATAAATAAACATTCTGACTGAAACCTCACAGTAGATGCTGACCTGAATCTTCTGATAGTTATCACTCCAAAATGTGATGGCCTGCTCAGTTGTGTAATCATGATCCTGGAGGAGATAAATGGCAGATTAACTTGGCACACAAATGCACACACACCAATATACACATATGCAAAAGTACAGTCACAGCAAAAATATTATATTTAAACATTATGGTGAATAGAAAGAGACCATGGTCAGTGGTGCACCGACAGACTTAAATCCCCCCGCCTTGTAGTCTGCTTTGGTCACAGAGCACAACTCAGGGGCTGGAGGCTCTGCGTTCATCTCTGCATGTATCTGATCACTATAAAATAGATTACAATGTTATGTTAAAAAACTGCGTAGTTGGATTGTATTTGCAATTCAGTCAAGTTCATATATACCTAGAGAAAGATATCTATTAATCTCAAAGGCAGTTCAGATGACATGTTTATCCTAGAAGTACTGCATACTGCCATGTTTGCTTCAGGCCCAGTAAGTTTTGAAGAAATTGTTGACTTCCTGCTATTGATTTTAGATATTTAATAAAGTTCATCTGCTTGAAAATGGTTAATATCGCAAAATACACAGTCACTATGATGTCTGGAGATGATGAAGTAATGACTCATGACTAAGTGAAGCAGAAAGAGTCTATCTAAATTAACAGATGGTTGAATCAAAACAGATTGAAATATATGTAGGCAAGTCTGTCTAACCATTATACGCAGTGACAGCGATCTGACATAGAGGAAGAGCCAGCTAAGTCTTGATACATTACAATTACATTAAAACGAGAAATGAATGCCAAAAAAATAGATTAAAAATTTATATCTATACTCATATCTATACTTCATGTTAGAATTACTTAAATAGAATAGTATTTAGATTCCTTTAGATTGACTGTTTCTCTAAAAAGTGAAGTGGTTTAGCTAAAATTATTTAATGTGAACTTTCTGTTGATAAATATGAAGTTAAGTACAACAGTATTTGTCTTTCCATATACCCGCCTCTACCAGCTCTATGGGTATGAGGTACTGTCTCACTTCATAATGATATTTTTCCCGTTTCTCTCTCTTTTAATTTAAAAACAATATTGCAACCACTTGTCTGGGGTCAGAGACTCGTTGTCAAGGTTATGTTCAAAAATGAAGTAAAACGTTGCATGTTAAATAAAAATTAAAATGATTTAAGTGAACTATGAATCTAACCATGACACAAACATTCTTACATCACTCCTCTCCCACTGTTTCCTCTACTGACACATGAAACAAGAAATGTGGGAGGATCATAAAATGTCATTCGTGTTTTACACACGATGAGGTTGTTAAACATTAAACTTTAAAATAAATGCTTGTTTATTTAGCTACCTTATTCTTTTGATGAGGTCATTTTCCAAAATTTCAGCTCGTCTTCCTAAAATGAAAACAACAGTGAAGTTTATTAAAAAGATTTATGCAGAAGACAGAACAGAGGGCTTTTATTTGAAAGAACCTCTGTGGAGTACTATATAAGCTGAAGAACGAAAAGGAATTTTAATAATTAACTTTAATAAGTCCAACAAATTTTATAAATACATTTTAATCCCTGGGTCAGTTGACAGAACTGCCACTATCCTCATCAGTCCAACTCTGCATTTTTACCCTGTGTTACATTTGTGTATTATGCATGTGTTTTATGTCTTTAAAACATTGATTGATTTTTTTATTTTTTTATTTTTTTTGGCTGACACATTGAACAAAATATAAACGTATCACAGAGGTAAACAAATACAATATGCTGTGTCGTTTTTAAGCAAATATTTATTTATGAATTTATAAAATCCCTGTATTATTTTAACTTACCTTTTTGTCGCACCCCAAGACTTTTAGGAGAATTGTAAGCAGCTTTGAATGTACTGATCCCCTCTATTGTAGCAGCCACGTCCATGGTAAGAATCCCTGTGTGCCCGTACTTATAAACACATGATCTGGGCCCGGTCCTGTCTAGCAACGCAGTAGCCCTCTGAAGAGTGTGAAAGAAAAGTGCAACATATAATTGTTTAGGTGAAGTGTAGTAAGAATATAAGCGTTCATGCTGTAACTATAGATGTACCAGGATTACAAGCAAAACTTTACTAAACCTCATCCTGCAGGATCATTTAAACATTCTGTGTGAAACTCACCTCCTCAACCCAGTTTCCCAGTAAACACCTTCCACACGGTTTATTTTCCTCATTAACCTCTGAAGTCATAGCATTCACGTTTGTTTGCTTTACGACGCTGTTTGATAAGCAACAGCCTGGGTTAGTCTGAGACTTTTAGTAATATAATTTAATTGCACTTGTCTATACTGTTTTGTTTACACCTCTCAACTCTGCACAGACCCTGAGAGCGCTGCTTCCGCGTTTCACCATGGTAACGTAAACAAACCCATTTTGTCATCTCGCTTTTCAAGACAAAAAGTATTTTTTTAGACAAATTTCTTTCTTTCTTTCTTTCTTTCTTTCTTTCTTTCTTTCTTTCTTTCTTCTGTAATATTAAGATCTTTTTTTTTTTTTTTTTTAATTTTGCAATTTTTTAAACGATGCATGCATTTTATTGCATTAGCCTAGGCTACCTTGTTCCCACACTTTTTTAGGTAACACTTTATTTTGATAGTCCACTTTAGACATTCTACTAACAGTAAATAACTTTGCAACTGCATGTTAACTAGTCATTAGAGTATTAGTAGACTGTCTGCTTAATATCTTCTAACACTCTTCTAAACTTTGCAAGTAAATGTCAATTTATTCTACTAACCCTAAACCTAACCTAACAGTCTGCTCTGACAGTTAGTAGACATGTAGTTGCAAATTAATGGGAATTAGTTGACATGTAGTTGCAAAGTTACTTATAATTAGTAGAATGTCTAAAGTGGACTGTCAAAATACAGTGTAACCTTTTTTATTTTTACACATTTATGAATATCATGAAATCCTAAATACATTGTGTGTTCGTGTGTTTATACTGGCTGTATGTAATTAGGATACATAAAAAAACATTAGTTATGGAATTTAAATAAAAAATTAGACAAGGTATGATAAGGTAAGATATATATTTTTTTCACAGAAATTATGTTTCACTGTAATCATTCACCAAGTAGCATGGATGAATGAATGAATGAATGAATGAATGAATGAATGAACAAACTAACAAACTAACAAATAAGAACTTATAACAAATAACAACAGAGTATAGTTGCATTGGGACACCCTTTAGCCACGTCAAATGGATAACTTCTTTTTTTGCTATAACTTTTCTCTATCCTCATCTGTGTTCCATAATCTGCCTGTCTGTACTCTACATGCTACATCTGTATGAGATATGTAATCATAAGCGCATGGTGGATTAGTTTTCACATCACTCAGTAGGATGTCACCAGGCATTTCCCCAGACGATGGATGGATAGGACTTTCTTCCAGGAATCTGGGAAACATTTGGAGAAAGTTGAACTGGTGCATTCTGTTAAGTCACTTTCAGACAGTAACTTAATGTTGTACACTGTGCTGAATGTATTCATACTTTCTCTGAACTCATCCCCAAAACCACAAACCAGTGGGCTCCAGACTGTTAAACTGAGGTTAGAATAGTTACCAAAGTCTCAAACTTACTGAAGAAATACACAGACAGACTGAGAAAACAAAACACAGAATGTGTAAAATTCTGATCAAATAAGCCTCTTGTTTATTTAGACCTAGGTTTTACATAAATCAGTATCTCATTCTGAACTTTCAAAAACAACAATCAATTTCTGGATGAAATCTACACTCTTGAAAAATAAAGGTGCTTTAAAAGGTTCTTTACAGCGATGCCATAGAATAACCATTTTTGGTTCCACAAAGAACCACTCAGTCAAAGAACCTTCTTTCACCACAAAGAACCTTTTGTGAAACAGAAAGGTTCTTCAGATGTTGAAGGTTCTTTATGGAACCATTTAAACAAAAAAGGTTCTTCTGTGGCATCGTGAAGCACCTTTATTTTTAAGAGTGTAATTTGAACTTGAAAACAAACAGATTTATTTATTTATTTATATATTTTTATGTAACTTATCGTTATGCAAAAAAATATAATTTTTATGGAATGATTTAAATTAAAAATGAAATGAAAAATAGAAGAATTTTTACTAGTGAACTCAGACACATCTCTGTGGATATTAAAAATAAAGAAACAGATTTCCAAATGACATTTTTTATTTTTTTTTTAAGTTTAAGTTGAAGCTAAACAATTTACTTTTCCCTAAGGCACAATCTGATCCTGCTGTGCCTGAGTTGAAAGAAACTGTCTGTTTGTCCACAGTTTTGACAATCTTTTGCATGCTAAAGTTGTTGTTACAAAGACAAATTTACAGCTTTTACCAGTAGGAGGAAACAGTATTGTGCCTTGAGGAACATCTTGTGGTTGTGATATGAAAAACGTCTTTTACCAGCACTTTCGTATCCAAGTTAGCAATCAGAATATTTACAGGCTTAAAACAAGACCCCTTAATTAAAACATATTATGGAAATGCAGATGGAATTCCTAATGGAATGGAAACCCAAGGTTTCATTTAAATATCACTCATCTGTGATTTTCCTTTCTCATGAGACCTTAAACAAGATCATGTAAGAATCCAATAAAGTCAAAATGGTTACAAAATACGCAAATAATTCATTTTCCCACAGTTCCAGCTTATTTAATGTCTTAGCAGATTCTTATTGGATCCCTTTAGTGCTGTTTCCAAATTGCGATAAAACTGGTGTTTCTAGGTATTTCTAGGAGAAATGTATTGTGAAGCCTAGGAGACATTGTATTGTAATAGGAAACATCCAAACTAGCTTTAGGGGCTTTGGACCTCCATGTCTTTATCTAACTTGGTGTTGTCAAAAAGTTTTCCAAGTCTCCCACCAAACACTTACCTCTGGACCACTGAGCAGCGTAAAAATGTTGATCCTCCCAGTGAAAAGGTTTTCCCAAAACACAACGGCATTACTATTTGCCCCAGTTTAAAAATAGCGTGTCTATTAGCCAAAAAGTATGTGCAAAACTTTTTTCAAACTGCACCATTTCTAACACCCACTGCTCCAGGAGCTTAAAACAACATTTCCCCACCCAGAATTCACAGTGTGTCTTATGTGTGGTCATTCATACTGGCAGGAATTGGTCAGGGATCAAATTTACCCAACCTTAATTAATTCTTCCTTTGCTTAATGGACAGACAGGTCAGATGCTGATTAAGTCTCATCACCTGACCCCCTCCTCTTTTCCTGTTAGATGCACTGCAGTTTTGAGTGTCAGACATAGATAATGATGCACACATACACACATAAATTCACCACTTACAGAAGCTGTTTTATAATGAACATTCTTACATGCTGTTTTAGTGTAAGAATCTAATCCTTACTTTGGTTGTAATTATTTTGAATACACCATGGGGTCAAAGCAGTGCATAAGCAGTCATAAATGGTAAAATTTAAAAGAATAATCCTGTAAATTCATTTTCTGAAGATTTTGTGAGTGCAATAAGCCTGCACCTTAGCAAACACTAAGAAAATAATGCTGCATTACTTTATTATTATTATTATTATTATTATTATTATTTTTGTATGCAAAAGCATTAGCTAGTTATTTAATAGTAATGATACTGATTCAACAGCACTGGAGAACTGTCAGATGAACATTTGAACTGGATTAAGCTGGATAATGACAATAACTGTGTAACATCAACACTGATATTGACCAGAATTGAATCACCACTGATCTGAATTGTGCTAAATAATGACACTATTATCTTCTATAGAGCTGTTTTACAGCTAAAATTGAACTTGTTTTATAACTGATGAATTTGGCAACATTAACACTGTTATTTTTCTGTTTATTACTGTAAAGCTGCTTTGACAGTCTGTACTGCATAAATACATGCCATAAATGCTATCTAAATAAATGTGACTTGACAGTTTTGCTATGTTGCAATAATAGTTCAGACAAGGTCTTGAGTCCGCGGTCTAGGTCTTGCCATGGATTCAAGAGCATTTGGACTCACTTTTGACTCCAGTCTCAAAGTACTACAACACTGTGGATGTGTTTTGTGGTCTGCGCTGATTTGCTCTGCCCTATCGGATCTCTGCACGAAGGAACAGTATGTGTATGCGTGCTGCGGAGGTTTGTGTGACACTGACATGAAAGAAAGCTTCATTCACCACGAAAGCTTATTCATGCTTCATTCAGACCTTCCTCAGGTCTCAGCCTTGATTCAACCTACTCAGGTCTCGACCTGGACTCAGATGATGACTCAGATCATCAATTTGATTTCTTGTTGGTATTTCTTGCTGCATGAACTTTAAAATAAATAATCTTTTTACGTGTGTTTTAATTTTAAAAAAGAAATTATTTTTTATTAATATTACAGTAAATCCAAATGTTGGGTTTGTTTCAAACCTTTATTTTGAGAAAAAAATTAGGTTTGGTTTAAACCTTTATTTTGAGAAAAATAAATAAATCTGAGTGTTTAACAAATTAGAGCATTTTACAAGTTGGCCCAAAGTATCTTTTTACTTCTCAGTGTATTAAGGATAGCAAAACTTTTTGTTGTTGACAGCAAAGGCCATGAGTCTAATTAAACTCTATGATTACGGTAAGTGTTAAATTAGGCACATTCCAATAAAGACATCATGTGTGACATTCCTTCATCCTCAAAAAATCCATCATCCACAAAAGTATTATTTATTTATTTTTTTTTTTTTAACTTTTGTACACTAAGCAATTCTTGTAGGCCTACTATGTTGAGCCCACTCTTGATGTCCAGCCATTTTTGCTACTGTGCCCAGGGAGCAGTTGGGGGTTCAGTGCCTCGCCCAAGGGTCTCAACTTAGTCATAGAGCATGCAAACTTTGGGTTACAAGTCCAATGCTCTAACCATCTGGCCACAACTGCCCTAACAAATAGGTGTCTTGTACAAAAAGCTGTTGAGTATTTAGTTGATTTTCCATCAATATAAATGGACATTTTAGTGTGATTATGCCTCCTTTTTGATTTTAAAGTCTCTGGATTCCAACAATGAAGGTTACATAAACATTATTGAGCAAACTGGAAAACCTGAAACTTGGAAAAGTATTTTATTACTTCACTAAACCACTCTGCTCTTCTCAGGCAGAGCATTACTATGTAAATTACTTTGCACCACTTTTACAACAGTATTTTTACAATTTCATTGTTTTTGAAATGTCAGAATTGACACATTTATTATTGTGGTATCAATAAATATGGTCCATAATCCAGCCGAGAAAAATACTAGGAGCTGTCAAAACACATACTTCCTATAAACATTATAACTTTTGAAAATTTCGTTCATCCTTGAACGACATGGCTGTGTATTGTGTCTTCAGATATGATCTGACAAAACGTAAAAGAATGAATTTGCTCATTTCCATCCATATTGGGTTTTAGTGAACTGCCGTGCACAGATCTGAGGAACATAATAGAATTTTTGGCTGTTGATATGTGCTATTCATCACATGAAGAAGGGAGCTCTATTATTTAGCTAGCTGGAATAACACTTCAGCTCGGACGACAGTGCAGCCGGCTTCTTCGTGTTGTTTTAACAAAGTTCTGCTGCCGTGGGCCGAGTGGTGGCTCAGGTTATGTGAGAACCACTGTCTCCTTTCCAAGTGAGGCTAAGTTGCCTTTCCTCCGGCCCCTGAGCCAGGGTCTTGTGTTTTGGTTGGCAGCTACAGGTATAGTCAGCTGGTGTGCACATTTCAGAGCAGAGTCTACGACCTCGGAGACTCTTTTCTCTGGTTGGGACGGTGAGGTGTGGCGGTAAGACTGTTAACGGGCCAATTCTATAACACACAAACACCTTCAACAGTGGTCTGTGAGTGCTCAGGGTGCCAGGGAAAGCAAAGAGTGAGAAGAACTGAGAAAGACAAACTAGTATTTGTCTAATTTGGTTGAATCCAATAAACTGGCTATGTTTTAGATTAAGAAACATACTCCATGCAAGCATTTAGAATGTGTTGTCGTATTACTGTGGTGGAGACAAACGCAACAAGCGGGTTTGGTGCTGCTAGTGGCACAAATACCACAGACGTCACTATTAAAATCTACAGTAATCAGTAACATGAGCTATTCTGATCTTTAAACAGATTGCAGAGCCCTGCTCCAGTTATGTTTAATGGAGGCAGGGTTACAGTCCAGTTGGATATAGACAAACAGAGCATGGTTAAAATTCTTCAACTGTTCCATCCTCAATTTATAGTTGTAGAAACAGCTCTGTTATGAGCATATGGCCTGCAGCTGTCTTCAAATAACCAAAAACCAACCCACAAACACCTGCCCAGGACACACACAAGAGAAACACACTCTTTTAAACATACCGAAAGCTGTTGTGACAACAGTAACCATAACATTCCTTGATACACAGGGGTCAGTACCTGTAAACCTCCACAGCTAACAAATCTATTTGACAAATGAGCCATTCGAACTAGATTATTACATTTTCGGAATAAAATGTGAATAGTGTTTGTCCCTGCAAATCACATCATGCAAAGGGCATTGCCGGAGTGTTGATATATGATTCCCAGGGCATTCTAGAAGACTGCTATAGCCCATTTCGTCAGATGTAAACAAACTGGTCCCGATACACTTCCTGTTTCTTTTTTTTAACTTTACACAAACATCACAAAAAAATACAACCAACATAACATTTGACTGGATGAAAATGTTACATTAGCACCTTTAAGATGTATTTGTATATGTGAAATAAAATAAAAAACAAAAAACAAAAAAACAGGAAGTGCTTCTGGACCAGTGTTGTTTACATCTAGCGAAATGGTCTATAGGGTGTTCTGGGTGGCTACTATGTAGTTACATACATGCTTAAGTAAAAAAGGGCCTCCCCCAAGTATATCTTGTCTCCTAGTTATCCTTCTTCCATTCAAAGTAAGTCTGTAGTTGTATCCTAAATGACTAAGGATTTTTGAATCTTATTTTGGTGCTAAAAATGTATTTATATTTGAATATTGTCATTATAATATAATTTTAGTGATTTTCACATATTTGGAAAAAATATTTAAAAAAAAAAACTCGAAAGCAATATGAACTATGCAACTGTTCAATATAAACAGTGTTTTTTTATGCTATATATGATCGATTATATGTACCCATGTATGTACAATATGTGTGTGTCCTAAATTACGTTCTATACACTGTGCCCATTAAGGGTAAAGGAAAAATATAATTACAATGTTTATAGGAAGTATATGGTTGCTAGGGTGTTCTAGGAGGTTGCTAGGGTGTCCTGAGTGGTTGCTAGGTGGTAACTTACAGGCAAAAAAGTATATTTATGTGCACACTATGCACTCTCCCATTAACTATATGAATTGTAGAATGGTAGTATTATCTCAAATAAAAGATGGACATTGTTATTGTTTTTTTTTTTCCACACAGAAACTTTTCCATGTGAAGGAAACAATGTTCAAATGGTGTTTGTAAACACTCTACCTGCAGGACTCACTCCAAAATGACAGAATAGTACAATAGTATGCAAAATTTAATGCAGGTGAGATTTTTTTTTCTCCTTCATAAGCCTCACAATTTGAGATATGAACTAAAAGACAAGTTTTACCGCTTTATTTATTGTACTTATTTAATGTTATTTAAGTGTTTTACATGTTTTTTAGTCCATTTTATTCCTCTTAACAGGAATAAGTAATGTATGGTTGGTCTGTCATGTGACTAGACACATGACAGGAAGCAAGAAGTACAACTTAATAAGAGAGCAGCATGACAAACAAACAGGACAGTCACCAAACTTACCTGGATTGAGGAGTTGCACCTTTCCAGACACCATCTACAAACTTTGGATTATGAGCTTGTACTGTAATCAATGAATACATTCTGTCATTCATTTGTGGGTTCATTTCCTGAAAATAGTTAATAAGCATCACTTGTACTATAGACACATTGTGACAAGATTCAGTGTATTAGAAATTATATTTTGAAACAGAAACAAATAATAGAGTGTTTAAGGCCAGTGCAAACCTCATCTTCAGAGGCATTTTCCATTTTCTTCAAGTAAACGAAAGTTATATCATGGTGCTGTGGTTTTGTTTCTCTCTATATTGGTGAAGGTTATCTGTCATCATGATTCGGTTCCACATTCTCCCTGATTTTTTTTTCTTCATGCTGATTATTTTTTCCATCAACAGTCAAGGGAAGACCCATCATGTTTATCTGCTTCCTGCTTCCTTTTCCTTTCTTTTCCCAATCAGAGTTCATATTGTGCCTCATAGAGTGTATAGTACGATTTGATTTTGGTTTATTGTCAGGCCAAGTCAAGTGTTAATGGACAGAGATTTAGTACAGGAGATGACTGTTAGGTTTTTTACTCAGGATTTCCCCCAAACAATCCCCATGACTCAATCAACATCTGCCACTATAACTGTACTCAGACTTGCCATTGAGTTCTGGGTAATCCAGTCAGGATCTGAAATAATTTAAAATAATTGTTGTACAAAACTGTGCCCAAATGCCAGATTTGTGCTCAAACTATACACAAAGCTCTTAAAATAATGCTTTTAAATTACTGAGAATAAAGAATAAACATAAGATTAAGTATACAGTTAAGTAAAGACTCTAAAAGTAAATGTTACATGCCCAAAAGACATTTAAAAGAAAGTATATGTTAAATAAAGAGTTTTCTTTTTTTTTTTTTTTTTTTTTTTTTTTTTTTTAAATATCCTGAAGAAAATGTAAGCGTTTTGCTTTTGCAAAACCTGGTGTTACGGTGTTGTGGGTGGTTTCCAGGTGAACAGCACATTCCAAACCCCTCTGACTGCAGCAGTGGAGAAAGGTTTGCTACATTTTAGGACTACGTGGACTAACACAAACAAATGTCCAAAATGTTGCTATCAGAAAAGGATGCTATGACAACAGCCAGAGAGCTCTTAGAGGGCAAGAAGACCTCTGGTAACAAGCCCGTGAAGGACAGAGCTTCTCATTGGTTCACATGCAGTTTCTGGCTTTCACCCATCAAAAGACTAATTCCTATGGTTTTGGCCTGTGACTACCATAAAAATTCCTTAGGACCTCAGGATGCAGCAGCACTGGATGAAACAAAGGGAGGCAACAGTGATTCATTCAGATCCATACTAACCATGCTTTAAAACCTCGAAACTACAACACATTTCATACTTGTTTAGAGAAATAAACATTCTCTCCTTTAGTCACCTTTATTTATACAGCACTTTCAAGAGTACAAACTGTTTCAAAGCAGCTTTATAGTATTAAATAGAAAAATAGTGTGTCAATAAAAGGACAACAGTAAACACTCAATTTTCAGTTAAAGGCAGTTCATTATTGAATTCAGTGATGTCATCATCCATCTCAGGTATCTGTGCAGTCAAGCCGACAATATTGCTGCAAATGAGTTCCACAGAGGGAAAGCATGGGCCAGTAGTCACTCACAGCACTGAAATGGAGAAGTGCCAAATTGTAATCTCCTCCTCATCGGAATTGGTATACATGCACCTTTTCAACAGAAACTCCTTGTTCTGAATCTTCAGCCTGTGTGGTGGGTGACACTAACAGAGACAAGAGGTTTTCAACCCACACCTGAAGACCCGAGACCTGGGGACCCATATAGGTTTGGGTCCATATTTTAAACAGTCACCTGGGTCCAGGTCAGGTCCAAAATCTATTACTTTGAGTTTCAGTTCTTTTTAACATTGTGTGTAATATCATATGCGTGTTCCTGATTTTAGGACCCTTTGGTGTTCCAGAAGATCAGCATCCCACAGTGCTTTAAATTCAAGACTGCTGAAACAGATTCATGCTCCTTTCCCCACTGCACCCACACACAACCAGCAGAAGAAGTCACTGCGATTGGACTGCTCACTCAGTCATAGGAAACATAAATATCAAATTGGCATTGTTGTATATTATCAGTAGGGGAGAGTTGGGTAAGTTGAGCCAGAGGGTACATTGACCCATCCCCTGTATCTTGGCAACTGTACACTTTTACTGTCATGTGATCATGTATTTTGGAATCACACATCATTTCTACCAGACTATGAAAAGGAAAGACACATGGGAGTAGTGAAAGGCACCCATTTAAAATTTAAAAATTTTAAATTTTAGCATAACATATGTAATGGCTGTTACGTCAAAGCAAATTTATCCAGGTCTAAAAATATTTATGATGCATACAGGTAATTTAGCAACCTATAAAACCATGCAAATCGTTTAGCTAAATACTAGCCTGAATTGGTAAGCTAGCTAGTTTTTTTTTCCCCAAAATGCCAGATATTGGGCAAAGTGAGCCAAATGCTGTGGGATAAGTTGAGCCAGCACTTTAACTTACCCCATCATAAGTCACTGAAGTTAAGTTAAATCTCTGAAGTAGAAACTGGTATTTTAATGTTAATATTACGCAACTGGTTTAGTTTATCATATATATATATATATATATATATATATATATACATCTTATTTATAGTTTATTTAATAGGGACAGGGTACAAGTGCACCAGATCCTTCTCTGAGAACCAAAAGATGCTTTTCACCACATTATAATCATATATCTTACCATATATATTCTCTAATGGGCTGTTCGACATTGCAAAGCTACCATGCCAAGAATCATTTGACTAAAATGTTTATTAGTTTCAGTGACATTTATTCCTTCATTCTAGTTTAGATTTAATGTATTTACTCAACAAACTCTCTGTTTAGTCTGTTTTTGGGAAGGTTAAAACTTTGGTGTTTCAGAAATGCAAAAAATTAAAGACTGAAAATCAAACTTCATTTGATTTTTTTTTTTTTTTTGTTTAAGTTAGCTTTAAGACAAGAGCTATGACTGTTTGTAAAATTAAATT
Organism: Labeo rohita; assembly: GCF_022985175.1. Lineage (NCBI taxonomy): Eukaryota > Metazoa > Chordata > Actinopteri > Cypriniformes > Cyprinidae > Labeo > Labeo rohita. The sequence continues at coordinate 7,954,132 of NC_066873.1, forward strand.
AGATTATTAAGGTATCATGTACATATGTACAAACAGTAGTAGTGTCCCAAAAGTGTTCAATATTCAGTGTTTATTTAATCTAACACTTTTTTTTTTATGTACAGCATTTAGGTGTTTAAAGTTAACTTTTTTCTTTTTGGAATTTTCAGTGTGACCACATTAATTGCAAATGTAGATGTAAAAAGAGTCTTTTAAGAAGTTGCTTTAAGCGAATAATGTCTTTCCTGCATCTTGACCAATAAGACCATAACATAATCTTTGTGAATGATCCCACAAAGAGCAAACCAGTCATTCAAATATCTCCTCACAGTACATCTGCACAATCAATCAACTCTACTGTGAATTTTTTCTCCATTTATTTTGAGTGAGAAAGTTCATTTCGTCATATTGCTATGTACAGAAACACCCTGTGGGAGAGGAAATGTGGTGGCAAGGAGTCCAGTCTTTTTCAAAATCCCCCAAGACAAGAGGAAAGAACATTTAGAGCCCACAGACCATCTAGTAGTAAAATCCACCCACCTTGTTCTTAAATGCAGAATGCTCACCAGATGAGTTGTTTGAATGTTACTAAAACAGTCTAGAATGCTTTCCCATTTTGGGTCTTCTGTTTCTTGTTCCAATTGTGAAACACTATTCCCATGGTTCCAAGCCTCATTATTGTTTTACAGTTGCTCTCTCTGTTCACCTCAGTGGAAATGATTCTTTGGTAGATAATCAAATGATACACTGTGGACACACTACATGGGAGGGAAATTATACAGGAACTATACAGTGATTTGCTTTAAATGGACCTTTAATTGTTTATGTAATGTATATGTTCTCTGCAAAGATGTCTGAAATGTACATGGGATATTTATGGAGACTATTGTTGCTCTATGTTCTTGTAATATTAATTGTTTGTTTCTGTAGTCCTTAATATGAAAGATTTGCCTTAAAAATGTCTATTTATTATTTTGTATCTTTCATCTTGACAAGATGAGCCCAAGACTTTGCACAACTGAATAATATTTTGCTTAAGATTCTCTTGTTCTCTTAGTTGTCCTATTAGCAGACTTGCTTCCAATTATTTTTGACATTTCTGCTTCCACAGTACAATGTGACTCGGCCTTTGATTATAGAAAATGACTAAGCCAGTCAAAGGGCTGGAAGAGGGTCTACTGTCTTATTTAAAACCAAAGTGGAATTCATCTGACACAAAAAGGCGATTATCCTGTTGAGAACAATTCTGGGACTATTGTGTTTTTGAATGAGGGATTTAAACATAGACGTCTTAAAAATCCTTTGGGTTTTGGAGGTAGACCAAAAATCAGAAGACAGAAAAAGAAAAGACCGGGTACATTAGACATGGAAGATTAAATTCTGACAGACTGCATATATTTTTGAGAATAGGAGAATTTAAAATGGAAAAGTTTTGGAAGTATTTTCTCAATTCACATTTAAAACACTATAGCAGAAAGAGTTATGGAAATATAAAACTGCTCTTTTCCATGCAACAAAAATGCTTTAGATATTGGTTTTGGAATTTTGTTTTATCAAGAAAGTATTTGTTAGATTGTGATGCAAACAGGTTGAACTAGGACGTAAATCTTACTCTCAAGAATGGTAATGTTAAAAAGAAAAATATTTACACCCCGTGGTCAAGTTTGTTTAGTAGTGAAGGATTACAAATTTAAGAATCTGTTTAAAATATGCTGATCCTATGCATATTTGTTATAGGTTCCAATATAACAACATGAATTGAAAAAGTTATGTATATTGTGACAGTCTAAGAGCAGGCAGCCCAGGCCCTGAGACAGTAACCTTTCAATTCCTGAACATCTGGCAGGTTTCCCAAGTTAAGTGTGAATTCTAATCTCAAGGTACAACTGTGCCTTTTGTTTAAGCACCTATGCATTTGAATGACACTTGTATGCTAAATAGATCAAGGCTGGGAAAAATCTTTAACTGAGCTGTTTTCCTGTACCACATTTGCATGCTTTGTTTAGATTGCTTCCACCTCTATGTACTCCTCCCCCTTCAAACCTATATACTCTGCTGTGCTGAGCTTTGAGAAGACTTTTTGAAGACTGCAGTGCCAAGCAGCGAGTATCTGAATAAAGAGAAACTTCTGCTTCAAGATATCCAAAAACGTCTCCTGGTCTCTAAGAAAAAATTCACAACAGTAGGTGGTAAAAAATTTAGTTCTTGTATGCACTAAAATATTCTGTAATAAACTGAATATATTGCATTTTGTATTCATTCAAAACAAGGGCATCGTATGATGATTAAAGTCTCTAATTATTGACTCAGTTGTTAAGTACACAGTTTTGTATCAACACCTTGGCTTAGTAAGATTTTTCTTTTTCACTTTTCAAGAAATTCTGATGTTTTAAGACTTCAGGACTCTAGACGTCATGCAATAAGTATAGTAAAACAACAACAACAACAACAACCAAACCTGCTGTGCCACGATGTCAGTGAATGTTTTCAATGAGCAACCAATGTGATTCATTTCAGTGAGTTTATTCAAAGTATGATGAATGTATAGATGTTCTCTATATTAAGAAGCATTTACCAGCAGGAGCCCCATTTAGGCTGCACTCACATGATGCTTGATACAAATTGAAACACCTGCAACACTGTCATGAATCAGCAGTACTTTTTCAAATCAAATAATAGAACCTCCTGCAGAGTGTTGATCTTTATTTTGGGCTACTAGGGCTAGAGCCTCTTTTGATGACTTTGTCTTGTGATTCTAATGAAAAACAGTTATTATTAACTTGGACTCTTCAACAGGTCTGTAATCCTTTCATATTGTTTCAAAATATGAGGATTATTCTAGGGGTATTATATCCCCTCTTACAATGTCCACTCAGTGGAACCCTGCAGTCCACTCGCTGAACACAAGCCATGTTGGAGGAAAGCTTAATCAACTTTCCACCAAACAAAACACTTGAGCTCTGTCAGTGGTCTCATCAGGTTTTCAATGATATTTTGTGTTTTTGTTAATATCCACATACTCATGAGAAAGCAAGACAATGACGAATCTAAGGATAACGTGGCACATTGCAGACTATGGCTGGTAGGCCTATAAAAATGAACCAAGTCACCAGGAACATCAGACCAGCCTGCAAGAGAACACAGGAGACAGCAGCTGAACCTCTAAAGAAACACTCGGGATCAAGAATGAAGCTTTCCGTCGGTACCATCCTCATCACTGTTGCACTTTTGTCAGAGTGTTACTTCAGAACCGCTGCCATCCCCATGACCAAAGCTGAAGACACAGAGCCAGATCTGGAAAGCTTGAGCGAGAGCTTGGAGGAGAACGCTCTGAGATCCGCACCAGGCAACTCCAGGATCATTGTGGTGGCCGACTCCAATCTGCTGAGGACCCTAACATCTCTGAACAGAGGAGTCCCTCATCTCAGTCTTGCCGAGAACCTTCTCAGCACAGAGCGCAGAGATGTCGGAACAGACCTGAGCCCGAGCATCGCCATCATCAGAAGGGACACCATGAGGTGCATGGTGGGAAGAGTGTATCGGCCATGCTGGGAGGTGTAGATCTTCTGGGACAACGAAAAGAATGCAGTCAGATTCCCCTTCTTCTAATCCAGTGTTGCTTGTAGAGAGAATGTAAAAGTTTGTGCTGTTTATCTGAAATTTATCTTGCAATTAAATGCTGAAAAGATTATTCTACCAAGGTCTTATCTGTTCTTGTCTGTTCAATTTAACACTTTCCGTTTTCATACTTCTCTTTCATTTGTGTTGCATTTGAATATGGGCTGTGAGGGTGTCGTGATCAGTGCTAATACCATACATTTTTGACTAGGTAAAAATGATTATGTTTTTAGCACAAGTCATAATAATGCTGAACTACCATACTTTGTAGTTATCATAGTTTTTGTTTAAAGGATATTTTATTTGAATGAAAATATACTTTAAAATTTAGTCTAATATTTAGCTTAATATTTTGTCATGCTATGCTCATTAACCTTAGTCAGTTTTACTCTGACTTGAAAAGCATATTATTTTAGTTGATGAGAAGGTGTAAAATGAAACCAAACATTTTATATATTCATGTAGACATGTTCAAATTCAAATTCACCTTTATTTATATACCACTTTTAACAAGACAGAATTGTGACAAAGCGGCTGTACAATATTAAATAGGAAATAGTGCATCAATAATGCAAAAAGGCAACAGTAAACACTCAATTTTCAATTACAGGCAGTTCATCATTGAATTCAATGATATCATCATCCAGCTATCCAGCATCAACCTTTAACAAAAACACTGTGAAAACTATACTGAAATATTTTTGCCAAGTAATTAACCAAGTAAGTAAAAGGCCACTTAAATACAGTTAGGAGTTTGGGAAACAGACAGATGTACAGTCATTGTTCATGTTTCAAGTGTTGTATTGTGTTGTTAGTTCAATTCATCTATTTTCATCTATTATAACATTATGATTAGATTAATCTCAATCTCAAAAAAGCCTGACATTATTGACTTTTATTTTATTTTATGAAACAATGGCATTTTTATATGGTTTTTGAATATTTCTGACAAAATAATTAATAATTTTAAAAAACCTTTTATAATAACCATTTACATCAGCAATACACTGTGGTTCCGGCTCAACCAATAGTGAGAGTCTGGGGGCAGGACTACCTGTTTGTCAAACCAATGAAGGATGGGAATTGTGAATCTTTTAACAGCATTAATGGGCTGAAATCCAATTTGTAGTCAGTGATGTGTGAAGTAATGAACGCTCTTTGTAAGTACACCTTTTGGCATGCAACAAAAGGGAAAGTAACCTTTGTCTGTGGCTTTCTATGTCATTTTGTCATTACCAGGAATCTATTATACTTTTTGGCAGCATTCGTTCAGGCTTTCCCTTCCTTCACAGCCTCTAACCGCTTTAACCTTATGGCTTTGATTAGTGCCACACTTCTGTCCATCCAATTACTTTTCCTCCAGCCCTTGCAACTCTTTAGCTGATTTGTGACCTGTTTAATCGGTTCTTCCTGTCTCCTGTCATTGGTTAGCGGTCAAACACAACAGTAGAGGGGATGAATATAATTTCTCACCTGATTACCTCTGTTAATAACACATGGGGCATGTCATGGGGGAGGTGATGTTTATTATAAGATAACAACAAGAAAGACACATTAATTAAGAACAAGTTATTCTGTTGTTGTAGCTCTCAGCTAATAAAATGTGGTTTCACCTTTCCTAGGGGAGACTGCAGATGATTTTCATGTGCTTCATTAATGGGAATGCTGAAACTGAACCTTGGCCATACGTTTTAACCGTGTAGTTTAGCAAACAAAGCTCCACTGGATATATATTACTTAACTTGTCAAATCTTTACCTACAGACAGGGTTCAATTTATGGGGGCATCTGTGGGGACTATCCCTAATCCAATCTACTAATTTGTGAGCTTCCACTGTCAAACTGTCAGTGTCAAAATAAATATTTGTGCGGGGGTGGTCAACCTCTTAAAATGAAAATAGTTTAAAATAAAAACAGACTCAGAGATCTCCATTTGTGTTTCACAGAAGAAAGAAAGTCATATAGAGCTGGGATGGCATGGGGTTTATTTTTGGGTGGAGAATCAACCATGCAAAGGTTGTATCTCAATATATATGTACATTATATATACATTTAAAGCATTTAAAAGTTTAAATCAAATTGGGGATTAATAATTGTACTTTGTTAGAGTCACTTCATCTTAAACTAATTAGTCTAAGAAAAAACATATCACTGAGCTTATTGCCAGCATCTGGAAAATGTCTGGCCAGAGGAGAATGACTGTCCTTCTTATAAAACTCCTGTGCTTATTGATGCTGGTCTTTAGTTGCTGGTTGTTCTTACCAAGATTTTGTAGACCACATGGGCATTTGATAAGACAGATCACAACAGACAATAAGCACATAATGGTCTCTCTGATTCTGAATGCTTTCTAAATGGTGGTGCTAGTAAAGGAGTCCGTTTTAATGGCATTTTCACAAGTTGAGCAAATCTTATATGGAAAAAGCCAGTGCAGTGTTCAAAGTCACATGTTTGTTCTCCTTGATGAAAGTATCAGAGCTGACCAGATAATCTCTTGTATTACATCCCCTGTAGTATGAGAAAAGAGGAGGCTCCTTGAAGATTTTGTATCCAATATCATCAGTTCTCAGAACATGCCAACGTTTCTTAATGGCGAAAGACACAGATGGCCTTTTTTGACAAAGAAGATTATCTCTTTCAACTATCTTAGTTTTAAAGAATTTCAAATTTAAACAATTCCATTTTGAGTCTGACAGAGTTGTATGTGTAATAGTAGGTGTGTTTACCATATTCTCTTCAGACTCAGACAAGTTCAAAGAGGTTAAAAGTTCATTTCTCCTCTGTCCGTGTCTGGTGATGCTTTTCTTTCCATTATTTACATTTTTACATTTTTTTTTTTTTTTTTTTTTTTAATCAAAAACTCAGTCCAACCATGCTAGTTGGATATTTACATGTGACCATAAATAGCACATTTTTAGATTAACTGTCAAAACATTTTCACAGTATATTCTTTTAAATAATGTTACTTGTGTTTGTATTGAAACAAATAGTTACACCAGACGGAACATTTTAATTGTGCATGACCTTCAATCTGAGGGGGGCTACTGAGAGGGGGATTAACCTTCTGCGTCTTTCTAATTAAAATGTCTGCCATGATCAGACGAGAGCAACCCTTATCTGCATGTTGTGCTAAAATGCTAATCCTGTCAAATGCAGAAGGTAAAAGAGATGACAGGCTACCTTAAATGGAGGTTCACAATGCTGACTGAGAAAGAGAAAAACATTTCCATCATACATGTTTTATGCAATAAAAATAGATCCAAAATAATGAGAACTCATGTTTAAGTTATTGCCCCAAATATTCAAATGAAAAGAAAGATAATTATTTTATTTTTTATTTATTTATTTATTTATTTATTTATTTTTTGAGTGGTTGCCAGGGTTGCTAAGATGTTTTTAATGGTTTCCAGGGTTTTGCTAAAGTGTTCGGGGGGTGGTTGAATACTAATGCAAGCCCACTTTACATTCAAAGGAGCCCACAAGTATCTATGATATTCTGGCCTCTAGATATGGCATGGGTTTCTTCTTCAGTGAAAGCAGAGTATTTTTCACACAGTTAATCATCCACCAGGTCAATAGTCAAATCGCTAAAAAACAAAACAGCACACCTCTTCTTCTTAACAAGCCATACATTTTGAAGTATCATGCAACCATGACACAATCATGCAGCACAAACATTGTGAGACCAATTACATGCCAACATTTAATTTACTTAGCATTAGGGGTTTATTTTAAATAAATGAGGTCTATAACACATTCAGAAAGCTATCTGTTAGCACTCCCATTGATCTCAAAGGCATCTAATCAAGTGACTAAAGTAACAACAATTCCAGGGCTCTATTTATTTTTTTTTTGCACCCACCTGTCTGCTGCTTCTGGAATTGCATTATTCACACGTGCTTTATGAATATCTGTGTGTACTAACAACCAAAATCTTGGATTTTATTTCAAAATCCTTATATGTGCCAAAGGTAAAATAAATGGCTGGGTTGCTCCTTTCTTGTGTGACTAAATCAGAGTGGAGGATGAAAATGGAATTTCTTACACTGAGTATGCTAATGAACAGTTGTTTATAGAGCATTGTTCAATGAAGATAAAGTTTTTCATAATAATTTCAAGTGCAGTCAGATGCAAAACAAAATTCCACCTCATTGTGTGGCAACTGTTTGTGGGTTTGTTTATTGTATTGTGTACTTGGAAATTCATAGCACCTGCAAAAGATATTGCTGCTTACTTATAAGGCTCTAAATGGTTTAGCTTCTGTGTGTTTAACAGATCTTTTATCATGCTACTATCCATCACACTTTGTAAAACTCTGAAGTTTTGGTAAAAGGATATCAAAGTCTACTAAGGAGGAGAAGCGTTTTTGCATTTGGCTCCAGATAATGTTTCGTGGCTCAGACACACTCTCTCAGTTTAAATCTAGATTAATGACGCATCTCTTTAGCCAATCATTCACATAACATATGTGACCCTGGACCACAAAACCAGTCATAAGGGTCAATTTTTCCAAATTGAGATTTATACATCATCTGAAAGCTGAATAAATAATCTTTCCACCGATATATGGTTTGTTATGATAGGACAATATTTGGTCGATATATAACTATTTGAATATCTAGAATCTGACGGTGCCAAAATATCAAAATACTGAGAAAATCACCTTTAAAGTTGTCCAAATACAGTTCTTAATAATGCATATTATTAATCAAAATTTAAGTTTTTTATATATTTACAGTAGGAAATTTACAAAATATCTTCATGGAACATGATCTTCACTTAATATCCTAATGATTTTTGGCATAAAACAAAAATCAGTAATTTTGACCCATGCAATGTATTTTTGGCTATTGCTACAAATATACCCCAGCGACTTAAGACTGGTTTTATGGTCCAGGGTCACATATGTCATACTAGGGATTGCACCTACACTGTAAATCCAAATGTTGCTTTATAAAGAAAGATTTTGAGCTGTTTTTCTAGAAGTATAGAAACATCAAGAATCAGCGTATGACTCTCAACAATGGTGAAGATCAACAAAAAGCTTTTTTTGTGATTTTATTAGCTTGCTTTGGATGTTCAGAGTTGATGTTTATGATCTGAATATTTTGTCACCATTGCTGAAAGTCATATGGTGGTTTGTGTGTGTCTGAAAGACCTTGAAACACCTTAATACAATTCTTTAAAATATTATATAACTGTATAATTATTACGCTTAAGATCAGAATCTGGATCAGGTTATGAATCAGAAACCATATGATGACCACATCACCAACGAGTAGTTTAGCCGACCTCAGCCAATCAGAGATTCTCCTGCATTTTTGCCATAACAAACATGCTTTAAAAACGCAAACCTAAAGCAACAAATGAAAAGCTTATGTTAGAAAGTCAGGAGCCCAACCACAGAAAACACTGTTCTCCATCATGGCAACATCAAACTTTATTATTTTAAATAAAACTTTTATATCTAAACCTCTGTTCATTCTCAATAAGAATTTTTTTGATGTTTAGATATGCATCAACTTGTGCATGTGTGTTTTTGTATTTTACAGTGAAAAATTAATTCTGGAGAAAAAAAAAAAAAACTAATAACAGTGCTTTTCTGTTAAAGTGTTTAAAGAAAATTCTGTTTTGTGATCTAGTCATTGAGGGTATCACATTCACATTTATAGACTATTGATACCTGCTGATATAGACAGTCTCACACTAACAGGTAACAAAAAGTAACTATATTGTTACATTACAAAAATTAATCAGTAAGTACTTCAGCAAGTTTCTACTGGTTGGAAGTAGGTGTTCCTTAGTTAGCTGGTCACTGTCTGCACCTCCACTGGATAACCCCATATCCTAATTTGCATAAAGTTAAACTCACACTTCCAACTGATGAAACTGACGACTCTCAATGTCATGATTAATGGTCAGTATTTGTTCAAAAAGTTTTTCATTTTCAGATCATTGAAAGAAATCTGAGGATTCCTCTTACTGAAAAAAAGTAGGCATAATAAATAAACTGTGAGTTTAAAAGTAGATTAATGATTTGCAAAAATGCCAGAACAGCAAGTTTGTGTATGGAGATAACCTAAACACCAGTGCATGTAAAATGACTGAAAATTACTTTGGAAAAGAGCTCACATTTTTTCAAGTAATTATACCCTTTTTACAGTTTAAAAAAGAAAATCTGACATCTGGAAACATTTTATTCTTCTGTTATTCATCTGTCTCCTTGAAGGAAAATGTAGAACTTTCTAGGAAAGCAATAATAAACAATTGTTAAAAATCTGGCTAATGTTAAGTGACTACTAAGTAATTATTCTAATTGGGATGGCTGTGTGCCATACCAATAACTTTGGTATTCAACAGCTTAGAGCTTTTTGTTTAACAGAAAACTCCTGATAACGGTCTGGCACTACTGACCTATAATGACATTATAAACATATTCATTTGGCTAATACTGTATGAATGATACAACATTCTGTATAAATCCAAAAAACTATACATCTGAGATTAAATGTACTAAAATAAGCATTTTCACAGCTAAAAAGGAGCAGTCATTTGTAACAT